>NW_028145788.1:402500-437500 GCF_977016875.1 Pavona decussata
GACTACGTACAAGAATCTTTGGTGACGCTTTGGATAAAACTAGTCAGCAACAATTTGGGACCTGGAAAACTGAAGAGGAAATTTACCGCATAAAATTCTTACCATGAGATCGTCTTGAAGTTGAAACCGCGTTTCAACAGAGCCAAATTGGGTCTCCATATATGGTTTTTGAAATAAAAAAGAGGGCCTTGCGCAGATGCGGTCGATAATTTCTTCTCTCCAGCCTTTTTCATTGTACTCGAATAATACCGTAACTTCTAGAATCGGTGATGAAGCTGGGTAGTGAAGTAGTCCTCCACAACTTATGACCAAATAGGGATTGGATGGCGAAATTTACCGCCAAAAAGTCTCATCATGAGATTGTCTTGAAAATTAAACTTGCATTTGGATACAATGCAAGAGAAAACATAGAACAAAGGAAAACAAATGCTAGCTTGCCTGCCATTTGCCAGTCCGCCCACCTCCAATGCCTTTTTCGCCCTGTTACTGCGACAAACGTTTTAGTCTAAAAAAGGCATTTTGTTTGTAACAAAGTTCATTAATAACGTTGGGCACTGCGTTCGCACTTGGTAGTAGCTTTCGAACACTAATTTGAAGAACTACAGCCAGCCATCATTGTGATAAAAGATCATTTAAATCTGAAAGGGTAGGAGAACTGCTAGAGGGTGTTGAGAAATTGTAGTGGATAGCGTGACAGCATGACACTTTCTTCCTGTTAATTTTGTTTGAATCAATTATTCGAATAGGAAATGCAATCGTTAGTTTTTGATCAATAAGATAAAGAATCATTGATGGACATCTTCCAAATATTGACAGTTATTAGTGATTTCATTGCATAGCACGGCATCAGGAGAACTTGAACCTTGCCCAACATATTATAGATAGAAACGAGTCGCTGTGGGTGTATGAACCGTGAGACGTGTAATTGTCAGAGAATTTAGAATAAATCGTTCTGTTAATTTGAACTCTGATATCGAGAAGTACGGCCGTCCAAGCATTAGCGACAAGGGAGAGAGCGCGCGACATCCATTGACGAGAGAAATAGGGGAGAGAGGGAGATCCGTTGATGAAAAAACAAGAAACAGATTGTAAACATAAATGACTTTAATTGTTGCTCAAGAATATACACTGATTTTACGGTTTGTTTTAATGTAACTCGTCCAATAGAAGTTTCCCAAAAAAGGATTACGAGGGACAACAACAGAAATGGAGTGACTTTCACAGATGAAAAATTAAGCATGGCCGCAGTGAAGTGTCTGGAAGTTTCACTAACCAACATGTTCATTTATAGATCAAGCATATTTACTTAGGCTGTCTTTATTTCTCGTTTTTAAAAAGCGTGTGTTGAGTATTTTGTTCCAGAAATTGCTGTTAGACATTGTTCAATATGCGAAAATGTTGTTCCCTGTGATCGTTGATCATGCTGTTTTCTATCTTACTGTCCTAAATAGCCATCTCCTTGGCAAAAACAACTAAAGTTGTTCTTAATAGGTTGGGGAAACAGAAACGATAACCTTCAAACAGTACCAGACATACATGCACGTTAGGGTTACCCATGCTTTATCCCAACCACATTGTCGCTAACAGATCCTATTAAATCACATGTTTACTATATTTGGAAAAGGAAACAGATCA
Source organism: Pavona decussata (assembly GCF_977016875.1). Classification (NCBI taxonomy): domain Eukaryota; kingdom Metazoa; phylum Cnidaria; class Anthozoa; order Scleractinia; family Agariciidae; genus Pavona; species Pavona decussata. The sequence goes on from NW_028145788.1 coordinate 404,136, forward strand.
ACCAATAAATGAAGTCACATTAAGTCCTTGAGCTCGGTCGAGGACATTGAGTTCGAAATAATTGCTTCTCTTAATTTCAGTCACAACGAGGAGAATCAACAAAGGAGATTTTAAGGACGGTGCCTGCTTTTTGTACTGCTCATACGTTCTGCGCATCTGGAGATACTCGGGTTTCCTATGGGTGGTGCCCACTAATACAAAATATTTTTGCGCGGTTTAAAACTAAGCGGAGAAAGTATAACTCAAAAAGTGCTCTCGGTATCCAAAATGAAAACTGGGGCAAGATCCATGCATTTTTCAGCGATAATAAAGCTTCAATTTGGAATAAAAAAAAAGCCATGCAATGCTTTGTATTTTACGGCTTTTTAGAATAATTGTTGCTTAATTATGTCTAACAAATGTGTGGATACCCCCAATTTTCTTTTTGGATTCCAATAGTCCCTGCTAAGACCTGCTTTACCCGCATGGTTATAAACCGCGCAACAATACTTGGGTATTAGTAGACACCATCCTTACCTGGAATTACCAGATTTGCTAAGACTTCATTCACAATACTTTTACTTCTTTCAAATCGCAAATGATCTTTTTTACTAAAATATGTTTGTTGTACTGATTTCAAGAGATAATCTACACTTAACTGAAGTTGTCTTAAACAGTATTGTTTAGTTCCTTAGTCATTTATTCAGTGCTTCTGATAAACAAACATTTAATGTCGTAGCGTACAGCTAGAACACTGAAAATGTAACATGGCTTCACTAAAAAGGGTTTTAACCCGATCTAGACAACAGGGTCGAGGGGGAGGGGCTTTGAACGCGAATATTTTTTTAAAAAAAATTTAAGCAAACGCCAGGAAACTTCAGTAATTTATTAACAAATCTATCTGCAAACTTTTTGAAGTGGCCAGGGAACATTCACAGACTGCTGTTACCAGGCAACCAATTGTTGACAGGCAGTTATTCTTAAGAAAACGGGAAATCCCTTTTTGAAATGAAACAAATAAAAACACCTTACTTTTCTTGCTGCAACTTTTATGTTTAACGTGATTCCGCTGAAAAAGAAGGAGTATTTAAAATTGTCTAAGACTTAGTCCAGTTTATGACTATGTTATGAGCATTACAAAAATGCAATAAAAAATGGGGGTCACCGTGCTCGTTTTTGTGCAACCTGGATGGCTATTACAGTAAATAGATGACCCACGAGGTTTCTATTAGGAACGCTTGTAATCAGAAAAAGGAACTATCATTTCTAGAAAAATTAATTTCTTGCATTAAAATATCGAAGCAGTTCAACAAAATTTACTTCAATCTTACTCAACAAACTATTTTCATTGAACTGGAAAAAAGATTATGAAAGAAATTAAAGATTTTGCTGCGTGCGCACGTAAGCAGCACTGCCTAAATACGTGCTTTTTAAAGCATTCAAATAAAAAAATATCTCAAAGTAGAGTATTAAACTTTTCTTTAAATCGCGATATATAGTGGTCAACCTATGACATTTAAATTGATGCATTAAAAAATTGGGGTCACCGTGCTCGTTTAGAAGAAAAGGACCATTTATTTTCCTGGCGAGCTTAACCTCAAGGAAATCCTGTAATGTTGTGCGTGCGCCCGCTCGTTTGCGCGCTAAATGACGCGAAAAATTATGCGCAGCAAGGATGCGCAATGCAATTCAATGGAATCACCTTAAAACGGAAATTAGGTTTTCTTTATTAATTTTGATTACTTTCGGTCAAGAGACTACCTCATAGTCTCTTGTTTCGGTTTAATTTTGGCCCTTTTCTGAAGTTTTGGGGAAATTCAGAAATCCAAGATGTGGGATCCATGATGTCCGCCATTCCATCATGATGTATTTATTACGTCATATGACGTCATTACTTCCCGTTACGGACCTCAAAGGAAACATCTTTGGACGTACTACCTACCCTCAAGGTGCCATTATGGAGAGGTGTCGTAATCCTCCCGCTCCCTCTCCGCCTCAGAAGACAAAAAAAAGGCACCATCTAGATATATATAAGATTAATAGAAATAAGCTAGTCTACATTTTATCTAATTAGAACATTAAAAACAAAAACCCCTCCCCTCACCTTTTCTGAGAGAGGTACCTATCCCTATGATAGGGTACTTAGAGGATTACAGAATACCCTCTGGGTAAGGAACATTTTCTTCACAATAATAACAACAATTCTGTATAGAGGGTCGCAATCCCCCAGAGAGTGGTCATTTATCCTTCCAGAACTGGGATACTAAACAGAGCTCATGATTCCCTCCGATTATGGCGCAATAATTCCATGTGCTCTCCATTCCCTCGTGGGGGAGGACTCATACTATCAGAGTTTTTGTTGACAATGGTTGAGGGAGAGTTCGAAATCTTGTCGGAGTTTATCATCTTCCATGAAAATTAGGTACATCTCTTCAGAGTCTTTGTGCTCTAATGTAACGATATTTCTTTACTTTCTTTTTTCTCTTTTCTTTCTTCCTTCTTTTCTTTCTTTCTTTCTTTCTTTCTTTCTTTCTTTCTTTCTTTCTTTCTTTCTTTCTTTCTTTCTTTCTTTTTTCCTCCCTTCCTTCCTTCGGGAGGCACGTTACTGATATCAGAAGATAAAACTTTCGTTTAAATCCAACCGGCGTGTGTTGTATAGTGTATAATTGTAACAGGGGATTTCCTTTGTTGTTTATCAGTTCACCATGAGGGCCGTCTGCTTTGTTATTCTTGCTCTTCTGATAGTGTCCACCGCTGCGCGATCTAATCGTAAACTTAAAGGTACGTGTTATAACATAAAGCCATAAAATGCAGAAAAAAGTAACATTATTGAAGTTCAACTCAGCTCAAAACTGTTATATGCTGATATGCTTCACTTGCCGTTTCTAAATGCTAATTTGAATAAAATACATACCGACCAATAAAACACTAACAAAAGGTTTAAGCTGGGGATAGGGAAAGCAGGGAAAGAAGAAGATTCCGGCGCCGTTAAATTTTCCTAAGTTAAAATTTATCTGACAACAATTTCCATTGAGTTGTCATTGTTGACCAGTCTTAATAGCATGTTTTTAACATTTTCATTTTTTCGATTTCTTTTTTTAATATTTTCCTTAGTTCTAAAGTGAAAAGGTGGAGGCCGTTCAACGTTCGAATTAATTGACATTTCTAGATCAAGTGGACATTTCCCTTTTTTTCTTTTGGATTTTAATTACGTTCAGTAATTAATTTCACTTTTTTAAGATATAGAGATATCTATAAAGGTGGCAAAACTAACAAGGAAGGCGGTTATTGAGGAATAACGAAATAATTCCCAGATCATGTTACGTCATCATAGGTGCCTCAATGATGATGAAATACCGTATATTGTACGTGATCTTAAATAATTATGTTCTCTGTTAAATTTGTTATTCGATCGTAGTGGCCCGGGATGCCGATGTCGACCATACCGACGTTGATTTTGATGTCTCCAAGGACGAGAAGAGCTTGGATGAACTTCTTAGGGATCCTAAATGTGATCTTGTTTGCGTGGTGTATTGCAAGGGTCCACAATGCAACTGCTGCAGCAAATAACCAGCTAGGCCTTCAACTTCACGAGCAAGTTTCTCGTTGGAGAGCAACAATCCACGGAGACGCGAAACAAGAAAGTCAACTTGTTCCGCCTGTGGAGTTTCGAATTTCATTTGGATATTTGTTGGCGCCAAATGTCGTGAAATACACCTTGTGAATAAACAGTCCTCAAATGCTTGAAAAGTTCGATAAAGTATTTATCGAGGCAATCTCTCCCAACACGCGAACCATGCAGTCTGTATCCTGTGTGTGGAAGGTGTTTTGAACCCGACTTATTTCTTAAGCTTGTTTTCGGGCTTACAAATTTTAGAAATTCTAAATACTGCCTCGTGAGTAATCGTACATTTATCTTCGGAAGATTCTTTCTCGAGCGCAAACGACACCTTTAACTTCTTTTCCCGGAAAGTTCTCCCGTTGATGTCAATTTCGCTTTTAATTAGAGATTTCATGCAAATGGCGTAATGTCGTTATAGGATGAGTTCCTTTTAGGATGATCCAGATCAGGATCAATGATCCAAGATCACTCGGATCATGGTGCATCAAAAGAACCGAGGAATCCACTCTGGGAATTGAAAGGATTTCTCTATTCCTTTGATGCACCATGATCCGAGTGATCTTGTATCATTGATCCTGATCTGGTTTACCACCATATCAGAAAACCAGCATTTGAAAATTCCGTGAACCGAGGGTTAAAAGTCCACTTTTTATTTGTAAACCAAAATCTGTCTTTCTTTTTCAGGTGTTGAGTCTGGCAATGCAGTAATGTTGTGAAGCACTGATTGGGGACTTTGATGATTAACTAATTCTAAAATGGTGGTATATAGTATGGTTAACTCGAAAATAAAAAGCTTTACTGGACAGGTGAATTTTTGTTATTTTCTTTAATAATTTATGCGTGCTGCTATCATCGGCTGTTTTCTGGGCATCATCTTCCAGTCTTCCAATTTTTTAGTTTTGACAACAGTGACACACGTCTTTTGGCAACAGGATTCATCGTTGAGAATATTTATAAACTGTAAATTTCCCGGGATCCAGATTTCAATTAGAGTAGTAGCCATCACCACATTCTTAAACTATGGTATATGACAAATCAAATAAAAATTTTTCTATGTGTATAATTTCATACAAAAAACTAAAGCATTTCCGCGCTGAATTTCAGTTGTTTGTGGTAATAGTGAATGAGCCGTAAAACAGACACTGCTTTGATGAAGTGACTTAAAAATATTGCCAATATGTGCCATGAAGTCATAGTTTGAAATCGCTAATTGTTTTGTTTTGTTTTGTCTGTTGCGAACCTGAGAACAAGTTTTTCCTTTGGGATCGTTTACACTAAATTTTCTTATAATTTTTGAATGTATGCGCTTTTTGAAAAAAAAAAAAATCGCAAGAACGGCTCGATAAATTATAGAAAGATCTTCATCATGCTTTTTTGATGATGTCAACAACTTTATTCCCACAATTTTAACGAAGTTAAAAATGAAGAGGATGCATAAACAGACGGAGATGTTTGCATTTCAAACTCGCTCTTGACAAGTTATGGTAACATATTCAAATAGGTCATTGCGTAGGATATTCCAGTATGACATATATTTTATTGCATAGGACCGAGCTTTTTTTCTACTGGGTATCTGTAATGTAACAATCACGAAAGAATGTATACGCATCATTTAAATATATTACCATACAAAACCAACATTGAATTTGTATCGCAAGCTTTACCGCCGTTTTAGTTGTTCTCATACACCGTTCAATTTAAAAGTGTTCCTTAACATCAATTTTAATAAAACCTTTGTTCACGTTATCAAGCATGCGTGCTGAAAATCTTAAAAAAAAACCTTTCGAAAATCTTTTGAAAATTGCAAGAAAATTCTAAGGCAAGCTACGAGACAGGTTAAATTCGTTCTCAAGCTCGCGATAGGGAAACTTAACAGGAATTTCACTGCATCAATCAGTAACCAGTCTCGGCAGCATTTTCATTTCATCTTTTGCAAGAGTTGTTTATTTTTCGTTCCATTTACGTTGACGATACAAACACTACATGGTTCGAAACGCTTCCGCTGCGATTAATTTAAAATCAAACTTATAAATTTTTTCTATTTTTTTATATTTTGTTTTCCATATACCATAGTTTAAGATTGTGGTCTTAGTGTTTCTAATTCAAATCTGGAACACACAAAATTCCGTAGAGTATGAATAGCCGTGCCTTGAGGAAACGCCAAAGACAGTTCGCATTTTTTTCACGCCGCGCTGACATTTACACTTAACGAAAATTCGTCTTTGAACACCTTTGATCAGAAATCAAGGTTCTAATAAATTAGTCTGGAATAGGCATCGAGATATGTCCAACATTAGTAGAACATTATACCTTTCGGACGCTCAGCATGGCTACTTTCGTACAACTTTTAAGAACGGTGCCTACTAAAACCGAAGTATTTTTGCGCGGTTTATGACTATGCGGGAAAAGTAGATCTTAGCAAGGCCTATTGGAGTCCAAAAAGAAAATTGGGGGTAACCACGCATTTTTCAGAGATAATTAAGCAACAATATCTCTAAAAAGCGCCAAAACATGAAGCAATGTATGGGATTTTTTCCTAAATCGAAGCTTAATTTTCTCTGAAAAATGCATGGTTACCCCAGATTTTCTTTGGAGTACCAAAGGCATTTGGTAAGTTCTGCTTTCTCCGTATAGTTTTAAACCGCGCAAAAATATTCCTGTACTAGTAGGCACTACCCATAGGAAACCCGAGTATCTCGCGATGCGCAGAACGTATGCGCAGTAACAATAGTAGGCACCGTCCTTAAGCACATGTCCTTATGGTTTGTCTTGCGATACCAAGCCAAACACTCTCATGTAAGAGAGGTTGAATTTATGTTCTTTTAAACGGTGCTGAAAGTTTCTCTTCCATGGCGATTCATCTTTTGCTCTGTTCCTTTGAGGCGATAATATGCAATTTGTATGAAACCGTGTGAGTAAAAGTCGACAGAACAAAGACTGGTTCGAGTTGTAGCAGGAACCAAAACGAGGCTCTCTCCTGTGGCGCCATATTTATTGGCGGCCGAGTAAGCAGTTAACACTTTTGGCGTTCTAGCAGACAGCTGAGGTATTAACTGATTAAAAAAGTGTTTTTCTGATTTTTTCCGTGGCTTCCTTGAAAGTATTCAACGTTTCTTGGCGAGTCTTAAAGACTGCATTGTTTGCCTGCGTATGATAGCTTCATTGGTAAAACAAAGTCGTATGCAAGAGAAGTAAAGGTAGAGTTAAATTTTATTTCTTTGACGCCGGAAAGAATTCTGACAGGATTTCAAGGCAGCAGAGCCATGAAATTGACAGTTTTATCCACTGTCAGATGTTAAACTTTATCTAAGTTGATCAGTTGCCAAGCCAGAAACAGGTGAAACAAACGTGTCGTTTAGATGATACAGCATTTTTGAATTAACATTTTTAAATCGCTGCACGTGAAATCAGCGGTGCGTGCAAGTTAGTAAAGCCCCGTCTACACGAGCAATTTTTATATGGCAATTTTTATGTGGCAATTTTTATTTGCCCGTGTAGATGATGAAAAATTAACAATTTTTATGTGACAACTGCATTTGCTGAAAAGGAGATAAAAATTGCCACATAAAAAAATTGTCCGTGTAGACGAGATGCCACATAAAATGTGACAATTTTTTCAACGTCATCTGTAGAACCCAGTCCCTACAGTCCCTAACATTTGCGCATCCAGCATGGCGCCATCTTGCTTTTTGCCTTTCCATGGACAACTCTGCTGTGCGAAATTATCACTGACGCAAATTAACAACAAATATTTGTCGAGCCATCTACACGGGCAAATAAAAATTGACACATACAGTTGCCGCATAAAAATTGCTCGTATAGACGGGGCTTAAAGTTCCAGGTTTCTGTGTACATACGTAAAAAGTGTGCAATGAACCAATCAGAACTCGCAGGTAACACATCTAACTGTCGCAAACGCTGGTTAAGATTCTGGTTGTTTGAGAAAGTGGCGCGTGTGTGATAAACAATCACAGAGCACAGTATTACGCAAAACCGAAAGTGCCTTCGAAACCCAGTTAATTTAAGACTCTTTATTCTCTTTTAAGTCAAATTTCAAGGCCCCATTTCCCTTAAAGGGAAAAGGACCAAATGATGATGATTCTCTTTTAAAATATCTCAGCAGGAAATATATTATCAGGGATTGGAGATAAAATAATCCAAACAAAAAAGCACTGAGGACAGTGGAAACTCGCTTTTCCATCTTGTTTGTACGACCACTCTCGATTGGTGACCCAAAGAAAAGCAGTCGTTTTGTTTTCTATCCGTACATGTTGCCGTTTAAATCACCTCGTTACTGCGACCAACGACGATTTTTATAGTCCTTAAATGCACTAGGGTCTTAAATGATTCGAAAAAATGTACGTATACAGCTATCTTCACTTAACTGTCGTTTCGTCTTTTTTTTAACATTTTCGGCATTCCTCTTTTTTTTCCTTTGGTTTTTCCTTCCTTCCTTGAAAAGCAAAGTTGTCTTTCGCTTTCTTCGTGGCCGCTTTACCTTTGCATTTCAATAAATCAATCATATTAGGATCTCATGCTTAATTTGTTTTCCCTTATTAATCTTTTAAAAGTGCCATGAATTTCTTTTAAACTTGGAGTCAAAATTCTGTTTTACATTATATTGGCGTAGGTTCTTTTTGAAGAACGAAAGATCTTTCATAAATTCGTCACAAGTTTCTGTCACGAGTTCATAATCCTGTCTTTTCTTTCTTGTGACGCGTTCATGTATTACTTTTAGTCTCTCAATATTTTCATTTATTTCGTCAACAATGGCCTCTCTTTTCTCTAAAAGAAGATGGATATAGACGCGAACCTCGTGCAGCGCTCTCACGACCACTAATTTATCACCGTCTGAACAGGACTGGCCACTATATTTAAGGTTTAGTGGAAGTTCACGTAATTCTCTGGCAAAGTCTGACTTACAGGTTGGCTCTTCCAGGTCAAATTGCAGTTGGTATAGAGAATCCAAAGGCTTGTCAAACATGTTAAGCTCGAAATGAAAACGTCCGGGCTCGCTATAATCGCTGTTTCCCGTTATCAAAATTCCTCCAGACGTGCCTTCAAATCGTAGATGCTTGAGATATGGAAAATCTTGTTCAAGTCTCACGTCTACATCACTTATTCTCCTTTCAGTTCAACCTTCGGTTTTCCACCACTAGCAAAATGTTTAAGACAAGTTAGAATTGTTGCACGCTCCTCTCCTTTGTAAAAAGGCCGTATGAGCTCCCCTAAGTCAGTAGCCGTTGTTCCTAGCTCTGCCTTGATGTTGCGAGGGACTGTTCCTAACAGGATTAATGAAGCGCAGGTGTTCAGCATCGGAAAAATTGGCGTCAAGTCCTCGCACAGGGCTTCCAGCTGTGTGGTTTTAAAACACTCGCAGTTAGAATCAATCATGTACCTTAAGATATCAAGGCCGGTAATTTCTATGTCCATTTTAATATTCCTGAATGTCTCCTTTACTTTTGAGATTTTCGAAAGGATGTTTTGACTCTTTAGATTGCCATAGCCACTTCGGATGGTTTCTGCGAACTGACGCCACTCTTTTCTCTGTTGATCCCTTCTGTCCCTGTGTCTTAGGTAGATCGTTCCAATTACAAAGAACGCAGTTGTAAGAGACAAATTAAAGCAATAGTAAGCTAAAGTTATTTCGTCTCTGTGCGTTGTTGCAAATGCCATGACCCTGGCCAGTTGTTTCCTACCGCTGGTAATCAGACAGATACTCAGTAAAGTTTGAATTATGATGGAAAGGTGTTACTTTAGTCGTAGCATAGAGCGGTTTTCAATTAAGTGTCGAAAGTAAATTCGTGTTTGCTTTGGTTTTGCATTACTACGCTCTGTGATTGGTTAACAAAACTAGCGCCACTTTCTCAGTCAGTGGGAATGTAAACCAAAACCAATCGTATAAACCAAACCAAACCAAGCGTATAGGTCTTTAGGAATTGCATACAACTTACAACCGTAATGTTAGGGATAAAGTATATCACTACCTGAGAAAAAGTATTGAGCTATTATAAGGGATAAATTAATCAACGTACCCTTAAGGCTGACGTTCACCCTTTTCATAACCTCTTGGCAACTTTTAGAGATAAACTAGAAATATGTGACCCGCTGAGTGAACGGTTGATTTGAAGTGAAATAATGCGCTAGGGCAGCTAGAAAATATGAATTGTCTTAACATTAGGGGATATAAGATACCCACCCTCACTCGAGGCTCTAGGGAATAAGTTGTGTAGTTTTTATTGGTTTATTTCCAGAGCCTCGCAGTAATGTTTATTGTTTCAGGCTGAATTTTTTACATATCGAAATTGTGCTACTCGTATTTCTTTAGAAAACCTAATTTCGTTGGACATGTAAATCATGCACCTCTATTCTTCGACGGCAAGGCTTATTGCTCCGCTATTGTTCTCAGGCAATCCCGAGAGCTATTCTAAAATGAGAGGCGAAAGCTGTGAGAAAATAGCTCGTCTCTTCTCCATTCCCGTTGTTTCTTTTCTGGTCATTCTCGCGACCCCGCTTCTTCCCCCCCCCCCCCCCCCCGCTCAAACTTTGCCTTCGCCCGACATCCAGCCAGCTACGAAGGCTGTTAAACAAGGTGTTTTAATTTATTGTTAACCACCTTAGTAATTATGAAAATGAAAAACTGGAACAAAGATTCAAACATTCCTCCCCTAAAGTTAACTAGCCATGCACACGTCTTGGCTATAGTATAGAATCTAAATGTCCCATCTTAGATTTAAAAGCCAAATGTTTGTTTTTTTAATTCGAGGTTCATCCTGAGGATGCATTTGTCTTGTGCAACCCCACTAGAGTACATTTGAAAACGCAGGCTTCCAAATTAGGTGGTAACTTCATAGAATAAGTCATGTTCCTTGAGCAGAAGACCAATCACATCGCTTAAAATTGCATTATCCTCTGGTGGGTTAATCATAAAGTAAACTAATGCGAACTGGAGCCTCTCACTTACATGTTTCCGTTCCATGACGGCATTCTAAGTGGTTAAAGAGTTTGTGAGATAGAAGATTCGTTTCAGAGACAAGAACTTTGTACCCGCTTCTCCCTCCGTGTAAACGTTTTGGCTGCCTGAAACTTGAAGTCCCCAGAGAGTACTATGCTGTCACACAACTAATACCCTACGAACTCGGCCGAATTTAGCAGCACTATTTTTCCTTAATTGGACGCTCGTTAAAATTGGTCTCACGTTTGATCGATAAAGACAACGTGTTCTTTGATGTGAAAGTTAAGACCACCTGACGGACGAAAACAAGACTATTGTCTGCGAAATTGAGACTGCTTCAGTGCTGTTCATACTGGCTTCCAATGGAAGTCCTTGACGCGGCCTTTCTACGGATCTGAAACGGGTGAATCGAAATTTCTTATAGCATTTAATAACAACAAACATCACCCCGAATACACACCCTTAATCATAGTTTTATTAATCCTCTTAAATCTAGGACAATCTTATTACCCTAATTTTAATTAAATGCTTTAGGTTAAGCCGAGTACAGTCATGTTCTCGTGCTACTGGTCGCAACAGATCTTTATCTTTAATTGGCAACAGAAAGCATTGGTCTGATCATCAGAGCGTCTCACAGCACGTGACCGAGCGGAATCCATTGGGTGCTGGAACTTTCTTGTTTCTGAAGGTGCACCGCTGACAGCTCCAACAAGCAGCAAAAAGCACAGAATAACAGCGAATTTCATCTCTGAAAAAAAAAAAGAGAAAAAAAGGGACGTAGCTGGGGTAGTGGCCAAAGTAGAATTTTAATATATCGAAATTGGCCTGTAGCTTCGTTAAGAGTTGTCCGCGCGATATTATACGGTAACGACTTTTACGGCAAATTTGAAAAAAGGGTGTTTTAAGTTGATCAACAAGATTGGGAACACGGGCTGATTTAATTAATATTCAGTACCCCTTGACACGTAGCTCATTTTTGAGAGATCGTGGAGCAAATGGAAATTCTTGTTCTTAGTAATAACTGACTTAACAAATGAATTCTGTAAAAGGTGATAGCTATATAAGATTATTTTCTCTATTTCGTAACCTTGAAAGATTGTTCGTATTTTGTTTTATTCTAACATCAATAATTATTTCATTTTATTGTTTGTTCGCAAGTAACTTAAATTAGAGCATTGAATTGTTCTTTGAAATACTCAGATGCTGAGGTTTGTGGCCGAATATGATCACATACTAACGAAGGAACATGGCTTGTTTAAGCCGGCGACACACCTAACGATATCTGGTATGTCAGATATCAACGATTAAATTCGCCGGCGTTCGCCAAGTGTGCCTATTCCCGCGATTTTCTACGATGATCGCTGGAAATAGTAAAGTCAATAAATCAGGTTGGGCGATTTTGTCATATGAACAATGTTGAAGTGGGATGTCAGTAAAACGCTGGGCAGGGGCCGGGGCCGGGGTTGGGGTCGGGGTCGTGATTACGATGGCCGTTTCAACAGATCATTTGTAAACCAAAAAGGTTTCTTCCCGTAAAAAATCGATAATTTTTCTTTATGTTACGTGTTTCAAGCTTTACACAGATATTTTAATCTTTTATTAAATTCTCGATTCCATCGATATTCGAGTAGAAATTACTATTTGAACATTTTTTTCCGTGGCCGTGTTTTTTTTGATTCGCACCTTACGGCATTCATGTGTCTGTAAACACACACAAGTTTAAAAGCTCTGAAATAATTCTACCAAACACCAAAGACTATTTTCCCGTATTCTCCATTTGTTAACATTTATTTAGAGACTAATGAGAATTATTACTATAGGACCAGAATTGACACAGTTTTGGATTTCCAAACATTTTTCCCCGGGAGCAAACTTGCTCTTGCAGAAAATGTCATGTTTACGTGATTCTGACGGTCGTTTACAGATCATTTGTAAACGAAAATGCTTTCTTCCAGGCAACAATCGATAATTTTATTTATATTACGTGTTTAAAACTTTACGCAGATGCTTTTATCGTTTATTAAATTCTCGATACCATCGATATTCGTTTATAGAAATTAATTTTTCCTGGCTGTGTTTTTTTCATTCGCACCACACGGCTCTCATGTGTTTGTAAACAGACACAAGTTTAAAAGCTCTGAAATAATTCTACCATACACCTAAGACTATTTTCCTGTATTTTCCATTTGTTAACGAGACTAGAATTATTACCATAGGGGCAGAATTGACACAGTTTTTAATTTCCAAACATTTTTCCGCGGGCCGGTAACTTGCTCTTACACAAAAAAATATTATTGTGACGTGTAATTCGATGGCCGTTTACAAATCATTTGTAAACGAAAATAATTTCTTCCAGGCAACAATCAATAATTTTTCTTTATGTTACGTGTTTAAAGCTTTACACAGATACATTAAACGTTTCAATGCCACTAATATTCGCAAAGAAATTATTTTTTTTCACATTTGGTTTTGAAGCCGTGTACATGCAACTAGAATGCCTTTGCGCCGCTTTCCTTCCATGCGCTTGCACTGTATAAACACGCACAAGTTTAAAACGCCCTAATATTTCGGGCCACAACTAAGCGTTGAAGTCTAAATTTTTGTAAAGGCCAAAAATTTTTTAGTGGGAGCCGATATTGACTGTTTTATGATTTTTCAGACATTTTTATCCGAGCGCCAAATATATCTGGGAACGCTGAGTGTTAAGCAACGACGATGGCAGCAACATGGCTGAATTTTTTTTTTTTTAATTTTGGTACATTTCTTTGCCGTCCTCCGAAAAACAACAAAGTGAAATGACCTAATCTAAGGTTTTGCAGAGAATATGAGCAAACGACGGTGAGTTTTTCTTTCTCTGTTGACTCGGCAACTCCTACCAATTTAGGCAACTTGCTAGCCGTTTACTAGTCTAAAGCGTTTCCGAGCAACAATCAATAATTTTTCCTTATTTCACGTGTTTCAAGCTTTACAAATGTACTTCAATCGTTTCGATAGGAGAAATATTCGTGGAGAAACGAATTTTTGAACTTTTTATTTCGGGGCAGTTTCGTTCGCACCGCACGGCGCCCATTCAGTTGTAAACATACTTATCTGTGCCAAGCAACCAAGGGTGATTTCCCCGTGTTCTCCTTTTCTTGAGGTTTATTTAGATTTCAGTAGGAGAAATATTGACTGAGTTGTAAATTTTACCCAGTCATGTAATGAAGATAGAATATAAGCTTAATTCAGGAGTAAACTAACAACGATAAAACTCAATGTCAGGCTAAACAATTCCTACCGCTTGAAAATCCGCGAAAATAGATCGATAAAAACAGCAAACGGTGGATCTAAAGAAGGAACTTAATTTCTTCCACAAAATTTGACCTACTCCTTCCTCCCACCAAAAGGACACTTTTATGCTCAGTTATCATTCGTTGTAAGAAGAAGCAGCGAGTTGAAAGCACTTGCATGGTCGCCATGACTGATTTCAGTTCTGAACAAATATCAATCCTATCCAAGTGTTTAGCTTTGACACAAATAATCCATCTTTTGCTGATTCCTGTAAGAAACACGAAGACTAACGTTTAGGAATTCCCTTTCTAGCTGCAGCACTTGATTTCCATGTATTTGCGGTACAAACAATCCGGCTTAAACAGTCGAACTTCAAATAACTTGAAAGAAGTCGTTGTTTTTGGACACAAAATTAAGAAATCAACGGAATGTAGAACTGGCGTGTTCAGTCAATGACGAGCGAGTATTTTCGCCGCTCGAACAAACAGGAGTAAGTAATTTTGTCCTCGGGGAAAGAAAAAACAAATAAAATTGCCCTCCATTGCAACAAATCAGCATTCAAAAAAAAAAATTGCCCTCTGTATTGCATTGTTATTGTCTGGGCAGCTTGCTGCATATGCACTAAAAATATATATAACTGCAGAAAGAATGAGGAACTGATAAGGTTATTACGTTCATGCGCTAAGCAGATTTTTATAAATGCTATGAAAAAAATTGGAGCTCCGCTTTTAGGCTTGGCTAAATATATATATTATGTTATATTATTATTATTAGTAGTAGGGAAATGAGCGTTCTGAGGAAGGCACACAGGGACACAGTGCCATCACAATAGCCCTGGGATTAACAACATCAAAATTGATGACATCATAATCTAAAAATAGGATAAGAGTTCTGAGGAAGGGACACAGTGACGTCACAATAGCTCAGGGATTAACCTCCTGGTGCCTTGTAATAGAATTGTAATATGATGTAATAGAATTATTTTTAACCACAGCGATCTACAGATTTTTTTATGATAAAAGAGTTGAAATTTTAGCCTCAAATCTGGTTTCGCAGGCATCGCCTAACAGCAAGAACTAACATTGTTCCCTCGAACGAAACCAGGATCTACAATTTCTAAGCTAAAGAATCTGCATTCGGAAGTCTTTTTAGAAGTTAATTTGTGGAGATGAATAGAAAAAAAATAACAAAACAAACCAAAAAAAAAAAACGGTTCATGTAAGGTGTATTGATTGGTTTTGGATCAAGTGAAATATTGCCTTGTCATTGTTCTTTTCCATTTTTTCTACATCTCCCTGAAACCTCGGAAATAATGAAAAAAAAGTTGGTAATGTGTATTTTCCGCCTAATTTCTAAAAAGTTTCGTTTCTGGTTGAACTTTGTTGGGGATAAAAAAATTAAAACAGTCTTTTGTTGTCTTTGTTTATTACAGTGCTCTGTCAACGGTAATGCCGACATCATTATTTAAAAAAAAAAAAGAATAATTGCATCATCGGGGTGGAAGGGCTTCAGTGATTCTGTAAAAACAGAAAGAATGTTTAGTGGTGTGCTATCTTTTTACACCCGGTCGAGTGGGATCTAAAAATAGATATAATTATGGAAAGAAACAATTATTTTTCGTAACAAGATTATGTGGTTTTGCTGGTTATAAAAAGATGAGATTCTTTGAAATATTTCGAAGTAGAAAAGTGACGCGTGTTCTATTTCACGCACCGTTACACAGCCTGATTAACTCAGTCGAGCGTTGTTGCCTTTGTTTATTACAGTTCATTGATTTTTTGCTGCTAAATTGTGTATGTTAAAATACGCACACAAAGATTTCACAATATGACATATGACATATATGACATATGGTTAAAGCCACTAATGATGGAAGTAGCAGTGATCCGAACCAAAACCTAAATTTGCATAAGAACTCTACGGAACCTCTACTTTTTTATCAAAAGCTATAGACAGCTTAAGTTCATAGAAATAATCAATTAAAACACAATCAAAACACGCGACTACTAAATGCTCTTTTGTTATAAAAAATCTGTAGATCGCTGTGGTTAAAAATAATTCTATTACATCATATTACAATTCTATTACATGGCACCATGAGGTTAATCCCTTAGCTATTGTGACGTCACTGTGTCCCTTCCTCAGAACTCTAATTCTATTTTTAGATTACGATGTCATCAATTTTGATGACGTTAATCCCAGGGCTATTGTGATGGCACTGTGTCCTAGTGTCCCTTCCTCAGAACGCTCATTTCCCTACTACTGACACTTCCACAGGTAATTAAGGACCTACCAAATCAAATGAGCTATTTATTATCTCCCCCTTAAGTTTTGCTACGAGCAACTGCCTTGACCTACCCTCAGGGTATAATCACCTACAGCGTTAACTATCAGGGCTGAGTTGCTCGAAGTATGGTTAGCGCTAACCTTTGGTTAAGAGGTATTAAAACCTATAGGTTGTAATGGTATTTAACCTGGGTTAGCGCTAACCACGCTTCGAGCAACTGGGCCCTGAATGATATATTATTCAGTAAGTGACACAGGCATACTAGTTAACGATGTTTTTAACATACTACTACTACTACTACTACTACTACTACTACTACTACTACTACTACTACTACTACTACTACTACTACTACTACTACTACTACTACTACTACTGCTACTGCTGCTACTGCTACTGCTACTGCTGCTGCTGCTGCTGCTGCTGCTGCTACTGCTACTGCTACTGCTACTGCTACTACTACTACTACTACTACTACTAATAATAATAATAATAATAATAATAATAATCTTTAGTCAGGAAGCAACCTCACTCTCAGGTGGTAGTACAGTACGTAAAAAATTATTAAATATTAAAAAAATTATAAAGAGACAATCACAGTATAATCCTAAGATAGTGTTAACAATGTAACAAGATTAGATAAAATAGTTCCCAAAACTTCTTAAATAAATCAAGGATATTTGAATTTCTTATAGACACTGGAACAGAAACAAGCCAAACAGCCCTGTCTCCACGGTTCCTAAAAAAATATATCATTATCCTGTTGTCCTATTTAGGTTAGCAGAGCAACCAAATCTGTAAACGCCTGAAATCCTGTGTATATAAGTTCTACTCTTTTGTTAATCTTAAGATAATTTTTCAAAACAATCACTGTATCAAATCTTTCTTTCCTTACAAGGACCGCCTGAATCGTTCTCAACAATCTTGAATCATTTACAAAGCCGGTTGCTGGCACTGCGATGATTTTTAGATCGGCAAAACAAAGCGACGATTCATGACAGGAAAATGGAACACTTAAAGGCCCTCGCTAAAAATGGCAGCCCGTCGGCCACTGCTGACCATGTCAAAATCACTGGACATAATATTGAGTGGGATCAATGTTTTGATATTTTAGCATCGGGCATAAGTGATTATCACTGTAAAATCAAGTAAACTTTGTTTATTCAAGAACTAAGGAGTGCTTTTAATGTCAACGACAGCAGTGAGAATCTGATGCATTATTAATATTAATTAGCTGTATCTTTTAATCGTGGTTCCAGACCCTCTTTTCACTATTATATAAATGGTTGTAAAAACTATTAACGGTCACTTTTGAAAATGTATGTTGACTAGCATACGAAACGTCAAGTTATATACAGTGCACAAGTTTACTATGTTTATCACTGCTTCTTGTATTTTATTTTTGCCTTGACTTTTTGTAGTGATAAATGTTGTCAGCCGCTTTCTTCTATAAGATAATATAGCCTGATTCTTAGACGGTCCAGGTCACTCCCTTCCCCGTCTGATGGACTTCATGTGAGGTCATGTTCCTGACGTCATTGCGTCTTTGTTCTCTTCACCAATTAGATGCAAGACCATTTTCTCAAATATCAGGAATTTAAGGTGACTCGACCCAGTTATTTTTTGGCGGTACCACCCTACTTTGAGGCTCTCTGGTATCCCCACCTTTACTTTTATAGTAAGTGTAACGCATAGAATGGACAACATATAGATCAATGTACAATATAGCAAAAAAATTGGCGATCGGAGTAAATGTCACGTGGTTATAGTGCCACGCCCCTTTGAGGTCTGAGTCGAAATTCTGCTGTTGCCGGCTTTTTTTCGTAAAATCTCTCGGCTGGACATGAACAGAGTTTCACCAAAATTGCAAAGACCTAATTCGAGAAATTTAGCGCTTTCCAAATTTAGGTCATAATTATTAAAAATGATAAGCAAACTTTACAAGATTATATCTAATAAACTATGAAATTTATTCCTTTATTTTGGGGATCTTTATTACAGATGGGTCCTTGCAAGTCAGCAAAAAGCTTTAGGGCCTTGTAAATGCGCGCAATTGCGAGCAATGCTAACATATAGAAATGATAGTTTGAGTCCTTCTCGCAAAAAAAGCATTTTCTTAAAAATTCGTGGTCATTTTTCCTTCAAATTTTTTCAGGGCCACAATTGATTAACTTACTACCCGGAATCTGAATTTCATGGTCATTGAAAAACTGTGACATTATCTCCTATAAGCCCAAACTTGAGTAAACATTGAAGATTTTTAGCGTTTTGGCTGAGTTTGTGCTTTGGGAGTTTTCTATTGTTTCGAGTCTGTCGTGATACAGCATTCTTGTTCAGCACGCGTGCAATGTTCAATGAGTGCATTCGGAAGTCAGCCAAGCGTGGCCATTGCACGCGTGCCGAACAAGAATGCTGTATCATGACAGACTCGAAACGCCTGACAAACCCCTAAGGACGTCTGCGTTGGAGGCTATGATAAATAGAGAGAGAGCGATAGAACTAAACCTCACTGGAATCGCGCTAAATCGCCCTAAAAACCACATAGGAGGAAAGAAATACATAAGAGAAGTAAGGTGGGTGATTTTTATTTAAAAATTCATTCATATTTTTAGCCTCTAAAATAAACCGTTTTTCTCCCATACAAATCCTTATATTTTTCAACCGTTGCGTAACCAGCCCTCATATTTCGAGCTTGGGCTACCTGTGCTTCTTCATCATAATGTTTACAGCAAGTGTGTACGTGCCACAACGGCTTGTCACGCGCTGGGCTCCAGGGGTTTTTGAACTAAAGTTGACGAGACACTATCAGGTCATAAATAGGGTATCAAATTTTTGGTCAGGTCATAAATAGGGTAGCGAAAATCGCAGAGTTTGGTCATAAATTGGGTAAGGGTTTTGGGAAGCGGGCCGCCCACCCCTATCCAATTTTTTTGGGGAGTACCCCCCTTCCCCCCCCCCCCCCCGGGTCCTTCCAAACACAGTTACGTTTTTTTTTCAAATCACACTTCTACTTCAAAACCCAGGCTTTTATTTTCTTATCCTCGATCTCTTGTTGCTGGCGAGCGTTAGCGAGACAGCCCACTATTCTTGTCAATAGGAGAAAAAATCCAAAATTTTGTCGAATGTAAGACTTGAAGCTTGCGCAGTAGAGAATTATCCGAGATGGTTTAAACGACAACCACGCGCAAATCACATGGCTGACATATAATCCGGGATCGACACCTGACTTTGCACTTGAGAATCGCACGCTGTCAGACCCATTCGCTTCCGAGGTGCAGTTAACGTTGCCATAAAACAAGTAGGTACGTTTTCTATTTGCTATGTCATTATTTGCTTTTGTAGTCATTCATCAAGGTCACGAACGAAAAGAGATCAGTTTGTGTTTGGCTGCTCTAATAGATCCACCGGCTTGAGAACTGAGATCACTTTCCACGGGATTCATCACTAATCCGTTCTCTCCCCCAGTCTCTTCTCGTTTATTTCTCCTCGCTCCAGTCTCGCTGCGCTATGAGAACACCATCTCCACTAACCAGAAAGGGACTGCTTGCAGTCTAATTGAATATTTTCACAAGCAAATTAAGACATCAAGCAAATACAAATACTTTAGAAATACTAACCTACTTGTTTTATGGCAAAGTCAACTGGCCTCGAAACCGTCTGTGCGTAAGGTCGTGGTAAAATTCTCCCGTGGAAAGTGATCTCAAACGGTGGATCTATAAAAGCAGCCAAACACAAATTGATCTCTTTCCGTTCGTGACCTTGATGAATGATTACAAAAGCAAATAAAGACATAGCAAATAGAAAACATACCGTGGAGGCTAATAATTCAAAATCTGCGAACCACTCAACTGTAAAATCAAAGGACTCGTTGTACTTTAGTCTTACTTTCACACGAGTTCTTCGCCCGTGGAGGCCAATAATTCAGTCTGTGGAGTTTGTGCCAAATAACTCGACCGTTGAGTCATGCTCTTTGTCCGTAAGTGTGTCCGATGAGGCAAAAGAATTGAAAACATGTCGATCGCTCATCGAAGCGAACTGTGCAACTGTGAAATCAGATGATTGCTTCACTCTGAAATCAAACGACTCGTTGCACTTTCACACGAGCTCTTTGCTCGTGGAAGCAAATAATTCAAAATGTGCCGTTTGGGGCGGCTGATCCGTCCACTTCACCAACACCCCCATCCCACAAAAAAGAAGCGTCTTCAACATTTCTTCCCCAATATGGGTTATACAAATCACTTAACTGCCATGACCCTGCTAACTCATCCAACTGAAACTCACTCTCCCTACCCTCAAAGTCGAACCCCTTTTCCAAACCCATTCACTGTTTAGTTAAATCCCCGCAACTTTATCCCCCTTCGCCAGCACTCACTTTCATATTGAAATCACTAGTTTAGTCGTTATTCTAGAGCTGCGCTTAAAACATTGGCGCGAAAACAGGGCGCGCTTTTCAGTTAATTTATCTCTTGAGGTCTTTACGCACAGATCATATTTTGCATTATTATGCCATTCCACACGTCAATTGCCACACGCCAATCCGCAAACTTATTAGTCATTAGTAAACTCACGGCTGCCAATTCGATCAAAGGATCTGTTTTACCGAAGCAAGCCCTGCGGATAGCTAACGGCTGATTCAATCGTTCGTGGGGCCAGTTTGATCACAACTTGGAGCAAAACGGGACGAAAAAATTCACCTTTTATCTCGGAATACATACAATTTCGTGCGGAATTTACCTGAAGCGCTCAAATTCTCAACCATCGTCTCGCCATTACGTCCCACCCGAAGTAACTTATTTCATATTACATACTATTTGACTCCTCACGATCACATTAAGAGTATCAAGAGTAGCGAAGAGTTTAGGATTATGTAAAATATCGGAACACAACCGCAACGATAAGACTATATATAGTTTGTATCACGATCGTTATAGTAACACACCACTCAAAACAGAGCAGTCTGTCTAAAAAGTGCTCATGCAGAACATTATTTATATGTACAATGTTCGTTTGTTTTCTTTGTCTTCTTTCGCTCAGATAATGATTGCCACCTTCAAGCAAATCGAATCCTTTTTAACAGATAATTATCTTGAGACAAGCAGACTTCGCTTGACGCGGTTTACTAAAAGCGATACTGACACATATTTACATAATTGCGATCGCAGAACGCCATCCTAATGTTGGTTACGGGTTTGAATCGAGATTTTTTCGTCGTCGATGCATGGGTGGATCTTGGGCGCACATCTGGCATTCCCCGCAGATTTTTTGCAGGGGTGGATGACATCACAACGTAATGTTGCCTTGCAACAGGGAAAAACAAGTATGAATGACGTCAGACAAAGGAAGGTTGCTAGGCAATAACAGGTTGGAATTTATCCGAGCAAAATTTGCATACATCGGGAATATTTTACCGGATCACATTTCAACGGCAATGTTCATCAATATTCACTGGATGGAAACATCTCTGCAGAATCTTTTCCCTTTCTTCCAGAAATCTTTTTTGTGAAAGATTGCATTGAAGAACAAACACGTTTTGTGGCCAAGGTAAAATAATTTTCCGTGGGAAATAAATTCATCGAACACCACAGCGCCCACGCCCGTTGTACATTTCGTCGTGTCAAAAATAGATTTCAACCGCAAACTAGCCTGTGGAACTACCAAAAGACCAATCGTTACTATGTTCAGAAACCTTTTAGTAAAGAGGGCTTTTCACCAGCGGATAATTCACTATCCAGCGGATAAAATCTATTGGTTTGAGAACATTTTATCCACTGGATAGAGTTGTCCGCTCTCTGTATAACCTTGGCCCTGAGATGTCTTTCAAAACTGTATGCAAATTAACTCGCTTCAGTTTGACATTTTTACGGCTTTATAGTCGCGTAACTTTCGCGGCATTTTAGTAAAATATCTTTTGAGTAGAAGACCAAAATAGGACGCTGGCCTGTAAGTTTCGTTTTTCTCAAAGATTGAAAGCGCTTGATTATTTTAAAGTTTGATGGTGTCACGCAACAGACGGACCGAAAATACTTTCTACTATTTTTATGTTCAACAACGTAGCCGCTGAAATTTTAAACCTAGCTTCGTTTATTGCAAATATTTCACCTTGGTAGCTACACAATACGTACAGAAATAAAAGGACGAAAGAGCTACCTAACAAAAGTCACGCAGCAGGCCGTACAATCGTACAACTTAGGGCTGTCGAACGCACTCTATAATCTTTGATTTCTACTAGTCAGTATGTTTAGGTATCATGTTAAAATGTAGCATAGAGTAGACTCACCTTCAAAAACTTGCTCCGCTTTTCTATCGAAATTGTGCTATTTAGCGGTTCCAAGACGATAAAGAGTTCACCAGAACTTGTAACAGTGTTTGAGGTAGCGAGGTATACCTTAAACAAGAAAGCAAAGCCATGACGATCATATTTGCTTATGAAAGCAACATTCACTGCAAATCAGTCTGGACAAGCTGCGTAGTCACGCGAAGTGAATTACGTGTCCATTACCTGAAAATCCTGAAGTTATCGACGAAATCCAAATGTCGACGTCTCTCACTATGTAAGAAGTAGAAACTCGCGGTTTTCGAAATACTCTGCAACGAAATTTACAGGATCAATTTCAAGGACGCTATTGCGTTGAACTCAGTAGAAGGTTGACAAAAGATAACATCGGCCTTAGGGAGGTGACGTCATCGGGTTATTCTTCGGAGCAGCCACGATCGGAGATCCGATTATACCGGAAATTGACCTGCATTCACTCGCTTTTAGTATTAATGGCGGACGACGTTGGTGAAATAAAGACTTCGAACGTTTGTTAGGATTCGTTATGGTAGAATACAAAGTTCTTCCTACTTTCGTTTCTCGGCGTCTGAACACTGATCTCAAGGATTTTACGCTCGATTTGTGGAAGAAACGTGGAACTATGAAAACAGTCAAGATTTGCTCAGGTAACATCGGCTACGGGAGGTTAACATCGACCTAAGGGAGGTACGTTTTATAGCACCACGTTTGTATCGTATGTGTTATACTGGCACAATCGTTCACATGGAAAGCTTATTTGCAAGCATTAAAACTTACAATCTTGCAGGGGCTTTTCTAATCGTTGACCTGAGTGTCATTTCATTTATTACCAACTCATAACATCCACCTACAGGAGGTTAACATCTACCTAAGGGAGGTAGAGTAGCCTACAGTGTACATTTTATAGTTTATGTTTTATAATAGTCAATTCATACGCATATAAGCTTTAATACACTCTAACAGGGAAACTTGGGATCATAAGGAGCTTTTCTATCATTGCCTTGAATTTCATAAATTCCATTTTTACCAACTCATAACATCCACCTACAGGAGGTAAACATCTACCTAAGGGAGGTTATGGTATTATGCTAAGGAAGGATGGACTTGAAGAAAGCTCACCAATCTTAAGGGGCTTTTGCACTTCGTGCACATACCGTTTTAGAATAAATTTATTTATAAAGAATTATTATTATTATTATTATTATTATTACTATTACTATTATTATTATTATTATTATTATTATTATTATTATTACTATTACTATTATTATTATTATTATTATTATTATTATTATTATTATTATTATTATTATTATTATTATGCCAAAACCATGTCATGGACCAGAAGCCGAATTTCATTCGCACTGTTAAGATCTGCACTCGTGTGTCTTAGAGGTTCTAGGTCATTATGAAGAATTCAACGTGACATCAAGAACGGGGACATTGACATTGAAACCGCAGAAGGGGCCATTTGAAAGATGCGTATTTTGTTATGTTTTTTTCTTTTCTTTTTATCAAGTGGAACTCATTTTAAAATGCCGAATTTCATTTTTTTTCAAAAACTTCATGACATTTGTTTTTTTTTCTTTTTCTTTACAAAAACATTATGCTTGGAAGTAGTCTCAGTTTCTTTTTTTTTTCGCAATCGAATATTTAAAAAAATTATCAGTGACATTTTGCTTGAAAATATTATCCTTTTTTAATCGAATTGAATTGTAAATTGGTTTTAATAGCTCTTTTTTATATACTTTTAACTTGTAAATGGCAATTTGTGTGAAATATGTTAATAAAGATTATTATTATTATTATTATTATTATTATTATTATCATTATTATTTGAAAAGCCTTTTAATCTCACCAGAATGAGATTAATGAGAGTTTTCTCATTTTTTTATTTACACTCATAACATGTAATATAATATATTATTATCAATATTAGTTTGTAGCCAACACAGACCTACGCTGGGCCATTTATATTCATCTAATGAAACACTTTTACAGCCATAAAGTTCCTGTGAGAGGTGTTATGGGTTTAAATAGAAAAATTGCAGGTGCATTTAAATAGCATAATAGCTGTTATGATGATTAAAGGCAATTGTTTTCTTGTTGTTGTCATGTTTTCTTGGTTGACTCAATCAACCTGTAATTTCCACATTATATTTTGCTAGAAGTGACTGTTTATGACTGTTGAAATGATAGATCATTTTTAAAAATATAGCCCTAAATATATACGTCAGAATTTATTTTAATTTAATTTGTGATCTGACTTACAAGAGGTTTGACCGTTCGACTGCTTCATTTTTAATTTGCCATTACCCAAAAAATACAACATAAATACATTAAAGATGATACACAATATTCTTACTAAACTATTAACAAGATGAAATGTGTTAATGGCTAGGAAGCCTATATAGAAGCCTGAGGCTTATTAACTATAGGCTCCCTGGAACTATAGGATAAACCATAGAAGTTAATGGTACTGAATGAAAATTCCAATTAAATTTTTTTTATTAAAAGAAGTCAAAAAAAGAAAGAAAAAAAATAAAAAAGGTGTGTAGCTCAACAAAGAGTCAATTTAACTAAGAAAGAAGGAATTTTGCTAAACAAACTGATACTTTCACTGTTTTGAATTTCACGACTAAGCGAGTTGAAAAACGTAGGACCTTGAAACCAAATTGAGAACTTTCGAAAATTAGTTCGACAATAAGGTATATAGAAAAGGTTGGAATTTCTTGTATTATAAGAATGTATCTGGCTTGAAAGAGTAAACATATCACGAAAATCATTTGGAAGTAAGCTTCTTTTAAAAAGATACATAAATTTACCTATTTGGTATAAATATATGTCAAAGAATTTCAAAATCTCTTGCCCTTAAAAAAGAACACCAGTTATAGGAGCATCAAAAGAAACTTGAGATATTATTCTGATCATCTTCTTTTGCAGAACAGTAATCCGATTTAAATTAGACTGATATGTCGATCCCTACACAGAAACACAATAAATTAAGTAAGGGTAAACTAGACTATAGTACAAGGAGCGTAAGGAGGTTTTGGGAAGGCAAAAACTAGACTTATAAATAATACCTATTGATTTTGATATTTTTCTAGAAACACTAAGAATGTGAGGCTTCCATTACAAATGCTCATCGAGGATAACACCTAAAAATACTGTCTCTTTCACACGTTCAATTGCATTGTTGTCAATTTGAATAGATATATCAAGTGTTTTCCTCCTTTCGGGTGGTTTGTTTGATCGACACCATTGAGTTAATTTAAGCATTTCAGAATTCAAGATTCCAGGAAACAAGTTAAAATCTTTGTGAGAGAAAAATACGTTTGTATCATTTGCAAAAAGAATAAAATCCACGACCTTCGACACGTTACACAGATCATTTATATAGAGTAGAAAGAGTAGGGGACCTAGTATAGAACCCTGAGGCACCCTGCACTTAATTTCGCAACCCTTACCAAACCAACTGTATTTTATAACTGGTTTTAAAGTATTTAAAAACTATTTTAATGATTTGAACACTATTTTGAAGCCATTATTATGTATTTTAATGCTATTTTGCAAAAAATTTCAAATTTTGGTCATTATTTGAAAAGTATTTCAAATATAGTTAAACAGTATTTTATGATGCTGAGGGGCTTTTCCATCGAATTTAATATTTTTTTTAGCGATAAACAGGTTTAAAATAGGGTATTTGAAATATATTTTGAGACCTTAACTACTGCGATTACTTATTTCGTGTTATAAACAGTGTTTGAATAGAGTATTTGAAATCTATTTTGAGTCCACTACTACTGGAATTTCTTATTTTATGTACAAACAGTGTTTAAACAGGGTATTTCAAATATATTTTTAGAACACAACTACTGACCTTTTTTTTAAAATAGTTTTCAAATAGGCTACTTAAACACTGTTATAAAAATACCGTGGAAACGTTTTCGATTTAAAATGTAGTTTTGCCATGTAAAAAGTAAAAACGGTTTTTAAATAGAATATTTAAAAACTATTTAAAATTGAAATCCGTAAGGAGTTTTTTAAATAGCATAAAAACAGTCTATTTTAAACATATTTGGAATTGAATTCAGGTGAACACAGAAATTTTGATTTAATGATGCCATTAGGACGATTTTCAAACAGATTTAAAATGGACTATTTTTTTACTATTTTGAGACTGACCACATATTAACATCATCACCACTAGTTGAAGTCTGATTTTAAGATCTGATACAGTATTTGAGAGGTGTAGAAAAATACATTTATTTATCTATAGCCTGAAATATATTCGAAGAGTTTGCATCCTTTTTTGAATCCAATCCCCAGTGACTTAATTTCAATGACAGTGTGCAGGCGCAATATAAAAATATCCTCTGCTTGACACAAAATGTTGCTGATATTCTGTTTAACAAGGACTTTCAACCAACAAATCTAGTACACCTTTTTAAGGAACTTTAACCAAGGCTTTGGACTTGATTTTCAAATTTAAGTCTTTCAAGCACACAAACCCTGGATTTTGAATTCACCATCCACAAATAAAAAATCAAGCAAATCCTCTTAATAAATTATTGTGGGCTATTTGAAACCAACTACAATCTTTCAGTCATACAACCTTCAATCTATTGAAACTTCAAACTTTCTTTTCATTTAATTTGGCAATAATTATCATTCGTTATAAAATCCCATTGCTAACTTGCATATAAGTCAACTGTACGACACCATGTACGTCCAGTAGAAGGTTGTTCTTTATGAAACAGTTTTGACTTTTTCATGACACTCTTTATACAAATGTTGAATCAATGCTCTACAAAGGTATAAAAAAAGTTAGATCAGTGTTCAAATGGCTTCAGCACAATCCAGGACTTTTGATTTGACACCAATTCAACAAGCACACGACTTTATCAATGTTGTAGATAATTAATGTTACCAATCTGTTCAAAAACACTGGACATTTGTAATACAAACAATTATAATACAGTTTAACAAATTTGTACTATGAATGTTGGGCAAAAATCAAAACCATTTAAATGGGCCTTTATATACATGTACCAATCCCCTGGATTATAAAAAAAGAATTCATTCCTAAGAGACACATTTTCACCGACTAGTATCTGAAATTTAACATACATTTATACATTGTAGCTTCGATGTGTCAGCTCTGAGCCAATCAGTGCATGCACTTGATATATCCAGGGGTTACGTCCATGTTCTGTATACATTAGTCTTTCTCAAACGAATTGGGAAGATGACACACATAGGTGCTGGTAGCATCAGTCTCAATCCACATACATTTCTGCTTTATAGAGGAAATAGGCACAACAATAATGTTGTCTGCAATAGTAACCCGTCTGATGTGCCTGATTACTTGCATCCCCTGGTAAAATGGAAGCTGGGATGGATGCTTTGCCATTTTCTTAACTAAAGCAATGTAGTGAAATGGCAAGCTACAGGAGCACTTACCATTTTGACATGACATCCTGGTACACTTTGCTTCGTATTTTACAAATTTTACAATTGAACCATTACAGTGGCTCTTCCCACGTATTTCAATAATGGCAGTGAAATTGTTCCTTGCAGTTGTTCTTTTATACAATTCACTCTGGAACTCCACACCATTTATAACAGCTCGACTGAATAGCCACATTTTGGAAACTGCCCCAACAACTTCTCGCTCCTCCACAGTCAATGTAGTTGAAGCTTGCCAGACACGCTCCAGTGATCCCACAACAAAGGTGCCTTCTGTTATCTGTTCCCCTACAGTCCTTGTACAAAATAAAAGAGCAAAGGCATATATAAATAATAAATGTAGGCAGCCTAGAGTTGTACAAGGAGTGTTGTGCAGTTTGATGTGTGTTCACTGTTGCACTTGATACAAAAATAAAAATTTCTGTAAAATTTCCCACGTTTATTTATATGTACAGGTGTATGTCATAGCATGGTAAAAACAGTTGTGGAATCACTCACTTCACTTATGATTCATCACCCTGTTTTGGTGGTCTAGTAGTTACATGTAGTGTCTGAGTTTCAAGCAGAAGGTTGTTGGTTAAAGTCTGGGTCCGCATTGTGTTAGGAAACCTAACACAATGCTGGGGGGGGGGGGGGAACCCTTCAGTGGACTAGCATCTCATGCAGGGTGAAGTAATAATACTTCCAGTTGCTTCATGGTGTGCATGTAGCTCCAGCAGTATGATCAGAGTACAACTTTACCTTATTATATGTACCTACATTGAATTTGTATCAAAGTACATGTACATACAATGACTTGCTGTCAGCTACATGTGCATTTGCTTTAATGGACTTACCTGCAGTGATAGGACTTTGACAAGAGAGTATTGTAAAACGCCTTGGCATCTGAGCCTTCAGGCAACGACTCTGCCAGTTGTGGAAGATGCTGTTGCACACATATTGATTTGACAATCTGGAGAGGGGTTGAATTGTAAAGAAGTCACAATTTAGAATTATTTAATTTCATTAGGCATTGTATAATCTATTTTGTGTATGGCATAGAAAGCATTCATTTACTTCAACATCCCATCCCTTTTAACGATTACAATGATCTTCGACATTCTTATTCAAAGGACAACAAATGAACCATTAGGTAATGCAGATTATTCAAATACTAATTCTTTCAAACTGTTGTTCAAAATGAATGGCCAATGTACAGTACACGTTTTAGCTAGCCAAAAGCACATGTAGCCCCACCCCCCCTCCCCAATATCATAATAGATTTGCTTTTAACTACTGCTTTTAACTGTACATGGAAGGCACACTACATCTGTTTTACCCCAAATATGTTTGCATTCTCCAATGTTTGGTCTTTTCTGCATTATTTCCTATTGCAAAAGTTTCCCTGGCACTTTTACCAGCACAATAAAGCCAATCATGTGCAGATAAATATCCTTTTATTTTGCCACCATACCTGTCCTTGGATATTTTGACTTCCATGAAAGTATCCTGTCAAATCGCCATTGTAATCCTCGAAAGGAAAACATGAATTTGACCATAGAGGTCCTAAGTTTTCCACAGTTTCTTTCAGATGAAGGACCTGGTGAATGTTGAATGTCTGGAATCTTTCACCTGTTGTTGTTACAAAAAAAAAAAACATGGCATCACAGTGGTGTGAAATACAAGACACTCTACCAAAAATGCCCTGTTAAATTTCGGATAGGATTTGAAGTCTTGTTTTTTTTACTACGGTGTAGAGATAACTCCTGTTATTATGTACTCTCTGTCTAAGGGATACCAATCCATGGTAAGAAGGTTTCCATTACATGTAATGGGACTTGACTGTTGATTCAAATACATTTACAGCCAAATATGGTAGATTTTTTTTCATTATCTGGTACAATGTAAAAGTGCATGTCAATAAAATCAGACAGAAATATAACCAACTGAACATCAACATTGCAGTGTTGGAAATTAGCACTTTCCCACCCGTCCATGCGAGTATGAATCCTGTTGGATGAGTACACATCCCTTATCAAGGCAAGTGCATTATTTAAGTCAATCGCATAGATGGCCAGTGCTCTCAAAATTTAGTTTCCAACCCTGCATTGTTACAAAAATTAATTCAAACCAATATCAAGGAATTGATAAATATGCTGGAGATTACATGTACATCACCAATGAACAACAAAAACAGTTAACCCAAGAAGTGATTATACTCACCATAAAGATATGGTGCTTGTGCACAATAAAGCTTCAGAAAGACACCAGCCTCCTGCAGGTCAGTTTGAGAAATGCTGTCTTTCAAAAGGCGGTAAACTCCTCCAACAAGGAAGGCAAGATGCGAAAGGAACTGTTCATCCACTCTTTCAAACAGCAGCGGAAGTGAATAGTAGAGGAGTAATGCTCTCTTCTCATTAGCTGAAAATAACAATGTCATCAAACCTGTTACCCTACTGCACATGGTCTTGGTTGCCCAGGACACCCAAAAAAATTTTATACATGTATGACTGCACAGTACATACTGTATGTGCAACATACCTTACATTTCTGTCTACATTTTTAATTGCTTGCTGATTTTAAATTAATTATTTTCATTATAGTATCAAAATAGTTCATTACAAAATTAATTTAGTCACATATGATTTAATTTAGTTACCATAATCAGGACCACACAAGCGTACTCATTCACATGTACTTTAATCCCATTTGTTTATACAATGAAGGATATTATGTCATATGTCTGTCTGCCAGTCTGTGTGAGTGTGTGTGTACATGCATGTACATCGTATGTGGGAGGTATGATAATGACTATTTATTTGCAAAACTTAGATATGCAATGATGTTAACAAGCACAGGGGAACTTTTCCTTACGGAAACCTCGCTATTACTGAGGTTCAACTGCACTGTGCCTTTGTTTTAAGTTACTAATTTAGAAGTGACTCAAAATGGGTTTTATCAAGATGCTCACTTTAATAATATATAAACTGAATAGTCATTCAGAGAAAATTAAATTTTTCTAAAACCCAAAGCTTTTTACATGTACATGTACTTACCCTTCCATTGTTTCCAGTCTGATATACTCCTGGGTCGACGAGTTATTTCGGAAATAGGCTTTAAAGAAAGCAAGGCGCTGTCAATCTCATGCAATCTGTTCCCCAAGTACTGGTTACTAGACTTGTCTTCAAACCAAGCCTTCAAGTGTTGATCAACTGCACCTTCACAGATGCAATGCATATAATCAACAGCAGTGCCAGCAACTACATCATGTAGTGGTAACGAAAATGCCCAAGACAAGCCAAGGACTCCTTCTACTGGATCCTTGAAAATAACAACATAATAAAAAAATAATGTATAGTAATGTTATTACATGAAACTGGCTGTTCAAAGCTGTACATGAATCTGTAACAAGTTTTTAGCTGGCTCCCAATGTTTATCTTCCCAAATTAAATATGTACAGGTTAAAAAGATTGTTATCCAAAATGGTGATTAAAACTTAAAATCAACATGCTGTACATTGTGGTAGGGCATGTACAGCAAGTTAGAACCCAAACCACAATTTCTTGAATTGATAGACAAGGCATGGTGTGTCATGCTATATACTCCCAGTCAAGTCTACAGATGTTTTGGTTGTGCATTTAGTGAAACTTTCTACAGCAACATATCAATGCATAACATGTATATTTTTTAATTTGCTGCCACCTTTTTGGAGAAGGTTGTTTTATGATGTCACGATATTGCTTATAATACAATGTACATGGAACATCCATTTTTTGTTTGTGTTATACATGCACAGTATCACACTTAACAGTGATATGTTGGAGAAGTATCAAGTTTAAAAAATTCAATGGACAACATTGCTTTGTTATTAAATGGTAATAAGAGAAATGTCAGATGCCATTCAAATTTTGATACAATCTTGTATTGCTCTTTGCTGCCTGAACACATGGTACACTGAAAGGGACATGTTTACCATAAGGCTGTATCAAAGGATATGCTTTCTTTGTATGTTTTGAATATTTAAATGCATGAAACAGAAGGCTACAGTGTATCAATACACGATTGTCACATAATTCACAGTTCGAATACTCACAGAAACCTTTCCCTTCTTTGAAATTTGGGACATGGCAACAAGAGCCTGTTGCTTGACCACTTCATGTGTTCTGAGTTTTGCATGTCCTGTAGTTTGTGCATATTCTTTATTGAAGGGGTAGATGTGACATTGCCGTCTAGCATTTTTCTTTCCAGGACCAAGGTCCAGTTGTTCCCCAGGTTCTGTACAAGTATTGCACCCATTGTATCCATTGTACTGTTTTAAGTTTAGCCAAGCAGATCTTGCAGGTGAGTCCATGCTTGTGTCAAGGAGGATACCTTTAATTGTCCTGTCGACAACTCCACCAATTGTAATACCTGTATAAAGATGAAAATAACAACTAAACAAATCAGGGACAAACCTACTAATTATAACATACTTCATACAATGTACTTGCATGTACATAAAATCTTCAAGGCCCTGTACCATAAATGTGTTTACAAAGGCTATCATGTTATAATCCTCAGTACATGTACACATGTATGTGTACCATCTATTTTAAGCAAATTTTTAGAGAGACATTTGGAAACTAATTATAAAGCAGCTTAAATGTCATTGTGTATGGTACATTTTTTCCATAAAAATACATGTGCATGTACATTCAGGGTTCAAAATTTAATTCTGAGTCTTGTTGTCCCGAATAATATTTTGGTTGTCCAACTTCTTGCTGTGGTTCAAGATAAGAAACCAAAAGTACAAGTATACATTCATGTGTGGTTGAAAAAAGTGAGCTTCATTTTTGTTAAAAAAATGAACATCAACTGTATTCAAAAGAGTGAGTAGCCTACAATGTATCTTTTGTTAAATATAGCCACTGCAGGGTTGGAAATTAGTGCTTACCCACTCACCAATATGCATGTATGGATCTCTTAGGGCAAGTTCTACAATGTAATCATGGATTGATCACTTGCTCGCCTGATTTGGAGAGTGCAATTTTTATCTTCAGTATGAGTTAATAATTTGCCACTGTCCTTTACGTTACATGCAATCATAACCCTCACCCAATCAGATGGGGAAACAACAGTGGCCATTTTGATCAACCCATGTGTGAATTGCATATATGGGATATAGAAGACAAGAAAATATAGGTCTAATGCCATGGCAGATAAGGTTGCCCATAGTGGCAACCACTCAGCATACTTTTGATTGCCTGGGACGACCAGACAACCATTAATAGGCCATTTTAATTACAACTACCAGAATCCTTCAGTTTGTTGTTTTCTCAGGCTAATCATGGCTTTTGTTATTTTAGTCCCACTGGGATTACACAATTTAAATAAAGGAAAAATGAAATGAATTCTGGTAGTTCACTGTTGTAGTAAAATGATGCAATAATTCAAATGGCCTATTTTGATCCAACATTCAGAACTTGTTTATGATCAATGAAATCCTATACCAGTATGCATTCAGGTTAACACC
>NW_028145788.1:442500-460009 GCF_977016875.1 Pavona decussata
ATAGTTTTCTAAGATTTCTTGCACTTGTAAGTACTACCGGGAACTACAGCATTGTGCAGCAATAGTCTTGATTCCTGTAGCTGTCATATGTTCACATCTTCGTATAATGAGTTTCTTCAACGGAGGCCAATGAATGCTGATAATATGCATACCATCAATATCATAATCCATGATGTTACACTTCCCCATATCAAGAAATATCAGTTTGAAGCAGTTTTGAACGATGTGAGTTATGCCGACATCTCGTACAGCTTTGTAGCCTTTGATATTCAAGTAGTTTAACTTAACACAGTGCTTCCCAATGTATTTCATTCCATTGTCTGTCACTGGACACTATGCTTCACTGATCTGAGATACTTCAGGTTTGCAGAATTGTTTCCAAACTTGAAACTGTCGCCTGTGCCTTTTTCAATAGGCGACAGCGCGAAGGAGTTCTTGCGCCAAACCGAACATTGGTACTTGAAGCACCCCCTCGGGAAGGGCTAGCTTGAATTGTCCTCAATTTAATTGTTTAAAAATTCCCTTTCTGAAGCAGTTCTTGTGGTCTTCCAAAATTCCTGAAGCCTCGTTTGTTGTTGTTGGGTAGATTGATCCATGAGTTATGTTCGTCGTCTAAGTACCGGATCTTTATATTACATTTATTCAGGAAGTTTATACTTGAGCATCTACTCATTATATCTTGCGCTAGTGACTGAAAAGAATAATGGCTGGAATCATAAAGCGGATCTATTTCGTTCATTTACAAATTAATTTATTAGAAAATCTACTTGTATTCTGCATAATTGATAATACAATCCATCGACGCATTAATCAAATCAATCAACTTCTAGAGCTCAACAAAACATCACAGTAAGGAGTCGAACGTTGATATAGAAAAAGTAAAAAGCCTTTTTGTATCCTACTTACTTGATAACAGAATCCATGAATGCATTGATGACAATACATCGGCACTCGGCTAGGAAGGATGGACGGGCTCCTTTCTGTGTCTCATCAGATCAAATTATATCAAAGTTTTTAACATTCTTTTTTGATTTAACGAATTATTTTCTGTATTGGAGATACGAAGTCTATTATTTATCAAATACGAAACGGTAAATGCGAAGTTTAAATTCGTATTGTGATTTTTATTGCATCATGATCAGAGTAGTACACATTGATTACTGAACTATCGATATTAAGGTTATTTGCTTGTCTGATGTAAACATGGTCTAGTAAACTACCTGAAATAAATGTAGGCATCGCTACAATTTGTAAATAATCCAAAGACTGCATTAATGATGAGAGTACTTCCATGTCGTTGCTGCTAAAATAGTTAATATTGAAATCTCCTAAGATTATATCGATAGGATTGCTTCTAACTAAATAGTCAATACCATTAATAAGGTCAAGTATGTTTGAGTTATTTTTACGATAAATTAAAAGGAGAGAAATATTTACGTGTGATCTATGGTTGTTAAATGTGAACATAAACCTAACAGCATTTAAAGTTGGGTAGTATTCTTGATTTGTAACATGAAATTTTTTTTTGATGCATATGGCTAAACTTGAGTATTTATCTGAATTATGATCATACCTATATAAGGAAAAAGGAGATAAATTATCTATAATATCTGAATCGTTATCATTAGGTAAAAGTTGAGTCTCAGTAAATGCTATAAGATCATTTTTCAAAAGATTTACATCACATTTAACATCAGAACTATGTTTTCTTAGAGAGCGTATATTTAAAAGGCATAATGTTACAACTAAATTGTTATCTTCTATCTTTCGTTTATTTGAATGTGTAATGTCTTTTAAATCTACTAACTTGAAACTTCTTAATCTATCATATTCATTATGTACTCTAGGATCTGCTTTTATGTGTTTAGTATTGATTTCTCCTAAAATATGAAGTCCTTGAAGTGAAGTTGACCTGCTTAACGCAACATATACTTGTCCATAGTTAAAAGATCTTTGTTTGTTCAAATGGAAACTTATAACAACATTTCGCAGTGTTAAACCCTGGACTTTATGAATTGTACATGCCCAAGCTAGACTTATAGGAAATTGAATTCTCTGTACTTCTGGAGACGATGGTTTACCTGGTCGAACTTTTATTTTTGATAATACTTGTTCAATAGGAACAACAGCATTTTCTCTAGCAAATATACTACTACTGTTTTGTATTAAAGTTCTTCCTGCTTCATTATCATCAAATTTTATATAAACCACAGTTGGCTTTTGTGTTTTTTTATTGACATCAATCTTAACAACAGTTCCCATTTGTCCATTTATAAGTCTATCTGCAATATTAATATTTGTAGTAAGCATTACTCTAGCACCTTCTTTAATCTTCACTTCAAATTCAAGCCCTCCTGTTTCAGATCTCCCTCTTGATAATACTTTGTCAATATCTTGTTTTGTAACATTTGATGGATACTGGTCTGTTGCTCTAAGTACAAACAAAGGTGTAGATAATTGTAAAAGTTGTTTGTTGTTATGTTCATTAACAGGATCATTTTCTGCCCAGATGTGAAGTGCATTCAAGGGGTAATTGTTTGTTGATGGGACTAATACTCGAGAATTAATACAATTAAGATCCTCTTCAGTTTGTGAAGCTGTTCTAAATCTGTTTAAAATTTCGGCGAACTGCCGATCATTTTTCTGCCTCATAATGTCAGTCAATTCTATCATCGTGAAGACATGCCATGGATGACATAAATTGAAACACTCATTGTTGAATTTTTCAAAAATAGGTTTCCTCCGTATAGGTGGTAGTTGATACAAATCTCCTACAGCTATAATACTTATACCGGCAAATAGTTTAGAGCTGGATGATCCAAAAATGTCCTTTAGCCTTTGATGTATATGAAGAAGAGTAATGTTAGAAACCATAGAAATTTCATCTATTATAATAAGCTTTAATTCCGACAGTGTAAGTCTCATTTGTGTTTTCTTTTGGTCAGACATTGCTGGAAGATTGTCACCGGTTTCTTTAGGGATAGCCAACGCTGAATGTATAGTTGTTCCGCCTATGTGTATTGCAGAAACACCAGTGGGTGCCATTAACAGTACTGTTGGCAGATCAGGATTGCTTGTTGTCTGTCTAAATGTTTTAATTGCTGTCTGATATATTGTATTTATTACATGACTTTTCCCTGAGCCAGCACCTCCAGTCATAAAAAGATATATTGGGTTAATGTCGTAAGGTTTTAAAGAACGAAGATTTTTAACTTTGTTTCTACACCAGCGTAGCACACTATCATACGCAATACGCTGTTTCTCGTTTAACGACCTTATATGTTCACGTAATAGATCATCAGAAATTTCCCTGGGTTGAACATAACTTGTAATTGTTGCATTTGTAGACACTTTATCACTATTAGAATTGGAAGAAAGATGTGAAATAATTTGTTCATTAAATGATTCGTCATCAATTTCAACATTACTTTGCATATCTAATTGCAAGTCTTCATTTTCTTGATCATTGAAAGAATCAAAGGAATGGCTAAAATTATTAACTTCACTATTTCTTAGGGCTTCTAATGCTTCTGTTATAGCATCTGCTTCAGGTTCAAATATTGTTCTTTTTTGTTCAACAATAGCTTGCACTTTCGGCTCATAAAATCTTGATGCGTATGTTTGTTCATTGCCAATAAGACTATCTTCATTACGCCATGGATAGTACAGCATAAGTAAGTGGTGAAAGTACTTTTCGGGTTCTTTTACTTTGTTGGGTCTATGATACCGTAATACAGCCTTAGTTTTTCTACATTTCATAACTTCGTTTGTGTTTATTAATCTTATTTTGGATGGTAAATAGTTAATGACATCTGCATTTGTATTAAATTGAACATGTGATTCTATAACATCATCTGTAAGAATTTCAGGTTGTGCATCGCTTGTTACACAATCATTTTTGTATTCTTTGTAATAATATGCAGCAAATTCAGCTAGACATAAGTTATCAATAATTGGATTTTTGTTAGGTCTGATGCTATAGCGTTCTATTATATTGGATTTGTAAATATCTGTACTATCTTCATGTAACTCATCAAGTTCTATTTTACTCTTTGCAACTCGAATTCTATTGTCAGGTAAATCTGTACTCACAAAAACTGTTTTAGGGAAAACTTTTCTCAACCAAAGTTCAGGCATACATCTATATACACATTCTTGTGAACTCACTTCTCTAGTAGAAAGAAAAGCCGCTCCTATTTTTCTCAAACTGTCTTTAATGGCTAAATTTGAAGTCTTTGCTTCTTTTGCTGCATTGGCAATAGCCTGTGAACATTCTGTTTCATCCTTTGTGAAGTATGAGCAAACATAAGTTATACATTTGTAATGGTTAAAAACAGGTTGTAAGTCAACATTAGCCCTAAAACCTTTTATTCCAGCAACAAAATAATTATTGATAAAACAGCTATCAAGCGGTCGTTTAAGATGCAGATCAAAATCAGAATCACCAGATATAGACAAGGCCCAGTAATATTGTTCTTCTGTAACACCTAATGAACTCAACAGTTTTTCTTCCGTTGTCTTAGGATTATACTGTGGTTTATTTGGGTTCAAGATTTTATTTATTTCTTCTTTTACTAAGCAAAGAATTTCATTTCTTCTTGTTAAAATGTCTCTTTTCAACTCTTCATCTAACTTTTCAGAAAGTGGTTCTGCTACTACTGTTCTCTTTGTGAAAAATTGTCCAAAATTAAATCTGCATGGAACATTAGTATATTTTCTACAACTCTTTGAGTGATTGTGCTTCTGATAAGTCTGAACTAAGGTAAATAATTGAGAATCTTTTTGTTTATCTGGCAAGTATGCTTGAACATGATTGTCTATATATTTTATGTAATCTTCTTTTGTTTCATTTGTTAACTTTGGGCAATCACTTGTCCATATTAGTGCATGTAAATGAGGTGATCCTCTCATTTGAAATTCAATACGTAAAGCATAATAAACTATTTTACCAATAGGATTTGCTTTGCTCAATAACACTTCAGTAAAAAATGTCTCTACTCTATACTGAAAATGCTTAGCAACAACAACAGGATTAGAATTAAGCATAGAGCACCTCTCATTGTAAGACAATCCTTCAATTTCTTCATCAGTTAAATTAAGTCCTTGTATTTTCCCAATAATTTGAAACAACTCAGGCCATCGAAGGTCAGCACAAGACAATGTCATGAACCATGTTGGAATTCCAAGTTGTTTTACCATCGCTATAACTTCAAACATAAATTTTTGCCAGTATGGTGGTGTACCTGGAATTTGCCTTAAAAACAAGTAAGCCTGGTCTTGAAAGATAAGATTTTGAAAATTTTGCACATTAGATCTTAAATGAGATGCAGTCAGAGACTGTCCATGAACTTTTGTCAGAGCAATAGCAATACTATCTGAAACTTTTTTTTGTTCTATGATGAACTGCGCAAAAAACAAATATTCAGGATTCATTGCAAACTTACCACTATAATGTAAAAGACGGGCATTGAAGTATTTTGTAGGTGACAGATTGACCGCTCTCTCTACAGTATAGCCAAATCTGCCCTTTGGAAATAATACTGGAAATGCTAATTCTTCACAATTTTTATCAGTCATGAATGAAACTGGATGTTTATTTTCACCTGGTGCAATATTAAAAATTTCATTTCCATGAGACTTTAATCTGGTATTTTTGTCCACATTTACAGGATAATCTGGTAGCACTGACTGTAAACACGTTTCAGAAGTTGCTGCTCTAAATTCATTCAAAGGATCATTTCTTTCCTCCTCACTTTGATCATTTGTTGCTGTCTGTTCACAAGATACCTGAATAATTGGAGACTCTTCACCATCGGCACTGTCTGAATCAGCTCGTAACTGCATTTCTCTCAGATTTATGTCAATGTTTTCAATATTAACTGTTATACAACTATATAAAGGATTGTTTATTCTGAGCCAATTTAGCGCATTGAGTATAACTGCAGGTCGTACAGCTTGAAAATAAACATGGCCTCTAAAATCAAGCTTTCTTTTAAGTTTTAACATAATTATTCCTGAGCTTTCAGGAGGTCTAGGCAAGACATTACAGGTATGATCACATTCTACAGGCACATTACAGATGGCTCCTTTAATTTTCCTTTGTTGACCTTTGGGCATAATTACTATTTTTTCAAAGACAATGCGTTGAGATATAAGAATCTGCTCAAGTTTTTCTAGACATTCTAGTTCTGGGGGGGTTTCATCAACCATTAATTTGTTATAAACAGCTTGACAGGGAACTTGTTCTTTTAACAATTTAGAGTGACATGTTTTACAGATATATTCTTTCTTATCAAAAGACATTTTTCCTGTGAAAAGATGCTGTTTGACATATTTAATTTTCTTTAATTCTATTACTGTTTTCCTATAAAGAGTTCTATTACACACAGAACATATGTAATAAGGCCCTTCTCTTACTGCTTTTTGGAAAGATGCAATACAGAAGTCCAAGTCATTGTCTGAGATAGCTTTTCTTTCCTCTGTATTCCTAGCCACTCTCCTGATCTTTTCAAGCCATTTTTCTTTTTCTTCGCTTTTCATGTTGTGATAAGTTTCTCTTGTTTTAGCTAAGAGTTGTTCTTTCTCATGAGCATCCATAGATTTATATTTCTCTGCACGGTGAGTGAGCATATTTTGTTTTTCATTGGGATCCATAGATTTATATTTTTCAGTGCGTGCAATCAGAACTTTTTGCTTTTCATTATTGTAACACTCACGGCGCTTATCAAAGCAGATTTTTTTCCTTGCAGGTTCAAATTGAGAATAAGACTTTCTCCTTTTAATTGCAATTTCTTTTTTGCACTTAGCAGATTTGTGGCATTTCATAATCTTTTGTTTTTCACCTTTATTTAACTCACAAGTGCACAATACACTCTGAAAGAAATACTGTATTTCATTAGACTTTGCAGTATTTGTCACACTTTGACAGACCCTTTCTACTAAGTAATTTTTATCACTTATTCTGTGTACACCAAGTCCTTGAATTTTATTCAAAGAAATTAAGTAAAATGTTACATTTTTGCTGGTTTTGTGAAAAACGCAACTTAAACATAGGCTGGGAAACTGAAGTAAAAATCCTGAACTCTTAGTTCCATTTTGCAACATCAACCTCTCAAGGGCTAATTTACTAAAAAATGAATTACACACAAGAATTCCTTTATTACTCGTAACAACCTTTACATTAATATTGGCACCGTATATATTAACATTCTGTGGTAGTTCACTGGAACTTGTCTGATTTTTAATAGTCTCAGTAAAGAAAGCACTTCCATATTCGACAAGAGCATCTAATGTATCAGACTTCCAATAACTACAAGGTTTAATAACAGAAAAACAAATTGCATACAGAGCTATGGCAGAACTCTTCGTTATAGTTTCATTATTTGTAGTTTTAATAATAGGTACATCTTTCGGTAAAGTGCCAACAAAAACGTTATTACAACTTTGCTGCACAGTTTTGCACGCCACTGCATTTTTTTGTATACCATTATTATCCCTTATTAAAGACTTTTCATATATAGCAAAAAACCAACCGTTAGAATGGCTACTCAAGAGGTGCTGAAAAGAAGTGTAAATTCTAACTGAAACACACATATCATCTACATATATCCAACGAGCATCATCTTTTATAGCAACTGTAAAATGAGAACTTAGACATCGAACCATGCCTTTAAGTACATAATTTTGACCAAGTACATCCATAGTCAAAGGAAAAAATATTTGATTAATATAATTGGATGACAGTTCCATAGTTAAAAATCGTGGAAGTATAACAAAATGTTGTAGCATTGAAAGATCCCCAGAATGCTCTTGACACAAATCACAGTAGAGTGCACTGCTATTTGGTAATATAGCCTCAGAAACATAATTCTCTAAGCCATTGTGAAGCAACTTCGGAGAATTTATGTAAAGTACAAATATAGCTGTGTTTTTTATAATTGCATTGTTACACGATGAACAAACTGACTGATTACTTTGTTGTATAAGAAAAAGGGATTTTAATTCCTCCGTCATCATACCAACTGTATCCAACCTAAATATGTCACTAAATACAGCATCTGCAGACATTGCGGTAAATGAGTTGCAATGTTGTCTTAAGTAAACCCAAACAGGTTCTCGAACTACTGCCATTTCTGTTTGTACATCATGGTTTTCTAACTGTAGACATGCGTCAAATAAAGTTTGAAAAAACTCATTACGTTCGATATCTCTCAGAGAATCTTTAAAAATAGCAACGCTAAGTTCAAGAAAACAATCTACTGCACATGAAAACTTGCCTGAATGAGTAAGGCAATAATTTATGAAATGTCTTCTAGCATTTGTTCCCTGTTGTGACAGTTCACTGATGGAAGAGGTCTTGGAATTTGTTGCTTTACTGATGAATATATTCCCATTTATAATATGTGCTTCTTTGTTTGAAATAACGCAAGGATCGAAGAGTCCACGTAAAGCAATGACACGAGGATAAGGATTGGTCTCTATATCGCCAGATTCCTTTATACTGACATGTGTCATTTCATGATTAACATTTTTATAAGTCCTTTCTTTTTTCGATGCAAGATATTTGCTTGTGCAGTTTTCCATAGCTTTCCTGCTGTTACAAAGTACTGTTTTTCGTAATGAAGCTACTTTGATAATTTGATAAAGAAAAGACGATTTTGGGACAGTTTTTAAAACATACTTTCTAAGAAATATTCTGTTTCTCCTTTTTAAACCCTTCTTTAGAGCTCTTAATGGGATTCTACTGGGTTCTCGATAATGATGTCGTCTTCTTTTAGTATCCCTTTTAATATTATTAATAAACAATGCAAATAGTGACCTACAAGTACCGTATTTCACTTTTTTATTCATGTCAAGCATTGTTAAATACTCTTACTATTTTTGTCCCACTCTTCTTCACAGTCCTTTATTGTGTAATTCACTGTCTCTTTTGTTTCAATATCGCACTCTATGTTTTATGTCACACTCTTTCAGGTTTGCAAGGTTTGTATAGCTTTGAATATCTGTTAATTTCTGTTAATTTCTTG
The DNA here is from genome assembly GCF_977016875.1 of Pavona decussata. Classification (NCBI taxonomy): domain Eukaryota; kingdom Metazoa; phylum Cnidaria; class Anthozoa; order Scleractinia; family Agariciidae; genus Pavona; species Pavona decussata. The sequence continues at coordinate 451,527 of NW_028145788.1, forward strand.
TTCAATGTGTTACAGTTGTAACAACCAAGTGGCTGCTACTTATTGTTGTAACAACCAGGTGGCTGCTACGATGGGTGTAGCAACCGAGTAGTTGCTACGATGGGTGTTCTGTTGTAACAACCAAGTGGCTGCTACGATGGGTGTTGTAACAACCGAGCGGCTGCTACGATGGGTTGTTGGGTTTTCTGTTTTGACAATCAGCTGACTGCTGCGCTGGGGGTTCTGTTATGACAACCAGTTGACTCCTACGCTTTGTGGTCGCTACGTTTTCTGCCACTGGATGCTCTTGTAACAAACAGTCCACCACTATGTAGGTGCTACGTTTTGTAGGCCTTCTTTGCTAACAATCAGTTGGTTTCACTCTCAGGAAGAAATTCAACCTTAACGACTTACACCTGCAAAACAAAACCAAAAAAAGACAATCTGTTAAAATTGAAAGAAAAAATAACTGCTGAAAACTAATCAGAATTATATTACTAAAATAAAACAAAATACAGTATATGAGCAAGTCATCTTGCTGACCTTTCATTATCTTACGTGACATCATACTGGAAGTTGCTTATGATAAGGTAATTACCGATACGCCAGAGACCTGACCTCCGGCTACTTCGCCGACTTGTCCAAACGTACAATTTAAGCATTGCGAAAAACATTTCTACCAGTGCCATTGAGATTATTTAACAGTTTCACTTAAAAACTCTACTAAGCCTCTGGAGAGGGGGTTATTTAATTTCAGGCCTCATCAAAGGGGGATTACTAGAGAAAGGCGCCAGTAATCAATAAGAGGGACCAATTTATCGCCTAACGGCCTCCACCCTGTGAGGTCGAGAGATTATAGAGCGTTTTTCTTTCTTTTTCCTGCAGGGATTTGACGTCCTGCAAACACTGTTTTAACTTATTTGGTTTAAAGGCGCCAGTATGTAAAGAGGAAACACGCAAGTACGCGCAAAAAAATCGACTCCAATGAGGAAACATGAGCCTTGAAGGTTGTCAGTTTAAAAAAGAGGTATCAGTTGTATTTGTTATCAATGGGACAATGATTATTTCAAAAAAGAGTAAAACTTCGCTGTTATTATCCTTTGTTCGATATGCCGAGAAGAAACTCTACCGAAGATTTCTCAATTACATGTACTTCACATAAGGCGTAAATACACGAGGTAACTTTCCGTACCACGCGATGTAATTAAAAATACAGAACATGACGTAATAGTTTTGCCCATCAGCCTCTCTTGTTTTTCCTTAAAAAGCATATAGGGATTTCTAGTGATGTTACGGTAGATGAGTTCCCCGTTACGACATAATAGAAAACGTTGCATCACGCAGGCAGTCACATTTCCATGTGAAGGGCATTGTTATAATTAGAGCGGCTGCACATGAGGGTAAAGTCATGAAATTCAAATACAGAGGTTGAGTATTAGTTAACAGACGCTGCAATAGAGCAGATTTAACTAAACGGGTTCTTGTTTCATATATTACATTAGCCTGTGACAAGACAGGACGAAGTAGCTCATCCTCTCTTGCCTGTGAACAGGGTTCCAAATCGCGTACAGCGTGAAAAGAAAAATGATGAACGTTGTTGGAACTTCCTTTCACCCGAAACAACAATTGAGTCTTTGGTATGCTACCAAATGCAGTCTTAACACAAAAGTATAAGAATGACAGCTTCTTCAATCGTCGCCTTTAAAGATAAATTACAAACCATCAAATCAGAAGTAAATAAAAAAAATTGATGCTTTTTCAATTAATGCCAGTTGAGATTATTACAAACCACAACCTTGCCGTGAAACACACGAGTGAACGTAAACTATGAATATATAAACCGAGATCTGCAGCACACTTTTCGCCTATTTATCATTTCGTACAGAATACCGCTATATCAACCAAACAGAGTCTGCGTAAAAGCAGTTACCTCAAGCAGTAATTAATATCGATATCCTCCTTGTAAAAGATCTCTAAATACGACTAATGAAAACGTTTCGAACTCAACGCCAATCGCTAACTGCAATTGTTACCATCTAACAAAACGCTTAACTTGCTATTTGCCGGATTTATCAACGTAGATTGCATTATTTCAACGTAACTTTGTACCCAGATTGATTGCACCATTTCAGCGTAACCTTGTACCCAGATTGATAGCACATGTACAATCACAAAGTAACATTGTACCCAGATTGTTTGCACCATTACAACGTAACCTTGCACCGAGTTTGTTTTCATAGCATGGCAATAACATAATTGATTTTTCGCTCCAAACACCGTACATCATCCCTTCAGAGTGCACATAAGCTTGCAAAGATTAGATCGCATTTCATATTGACTAAGCTTGCTAGGGATCGTTTATTGAGTAAAATTATGACTTTTTAAAGGTTAATTTTCAACCAATTTCAAAAGTTGCTAATGATATCGTAATTGTAAGATCACAGCAATTTCATAGATACCGGACGGAAATTCTCGTGAAGCAATCTGAGCTGAAAGAAAAAAGCATGGCACTCAGGCTAAAGATAACGTATATCATCCAAATTCATTAAATCCTATCGGCGTTGTCCATGTGTGCATGCAATAGTTTGAGTCATAAAGATAGCGTTATGTTGTTTCACCCACCGACGTTTTCGTCAAATAAACCGGTCTGTTTGACGAAATTTTCATCTTTTGTTATTGTATGAAATCACAGCCAACGCAACTAGAGGCGAACGTCATATACTTACTGTTGGTAGCTTTCTTGAGGAACAAATGACCGCAGAAAACAAAGGAATTAGTTAGTCTGAAGTATCTGTTTGTGAGACGTCAGGTGACAATCGAAAATGAAAGTAATTTGTTCCCCTAAGAATGTTTATTCTCTGACGTATGCGTCTATTTTCACAAAAATAATAGACTACAAGTAGTCCCCTTCTGAATAGTCGAGACGTCGCGCGAAATAGCCGAGCGCGAAACAATAATCATGAGGTCAAAAATGCGCAATGACCCGCACATTATTCCTACCGCTACTTGTTGTGAAAATGTTACTCGAGCCTCAAGGCTGTTTAAATCAGAAGTTTGAAGAACAGAACTTAATACAGTCGGGACACGAGCAATATTTGATGCGTTTATGGATAAACTGACAAGGCCCATCGTATTAAAGCTTGAAAAACGCGTTGCATGATGACCAGGGGAGTGATGACGTTAGCTTGTTTATTTTTTTTTTAGAAAATGGCAATGTTGATAATCACGCGAACGACGATGAGTGACATGACAGATTGTTGACTTGCAAAGCAATATTTGTAATACCTCAGGAAACATTCCAACACACCGTAGTATTGCAAAGATGGCCATTCTGCTGCTGTAGCGTCCCATTTTTGTTGTATATACATAGATGTATTTAATAAGGAACTTACTGTATTTGCCAATGAATAAGCAATTAAAGGAGGGAAAAGTGCTGTAAGGTGAAAAACAAAGAGATAATCAAATGCTCCGGTGAACAGGGTCTAAGTCGTATATAGCGCGAAAATAAAAATGATAAACGTTTTTGAAGCTTCCTTTCATCCGAAAGAACAATTGAGTCTTTGGTATGCTACCAAATGCAGTCTTAACACAAAAGTATAAGAATAACAGCTTCCTTAATCGTCGCCTTTTAAGATAAATTACAAACCACAACCTCAGTTGTTGCGAATCACAGACGTAAACGTTAAACCTAAATTAACCTATAGGAATATGATTTTTCGCACATTTGTGATTTCGTAGACTGAGACATCGTTATTAATTTATTACAAGCTAGTATTTATCCACAAGCTTGTAATTATTTAATACATCAACGAAACAGCTTCAGCAATTGACGTTCTTCTTGAAAAGTTTCTTTCTCAATACGACTACTGAATACTTTTCGAACCCAACGCCAGTTACAAATTGATTATACGAAGAGTTTAAATAATGGAAATTGCTTCACTAGCAAATTTAAACCGCAGAGAATAAAATGGTCCAAAACGATGAAGGGTGTTGAAACTTTGTCAGCCAAAAATCAGTGGTGAAGTCTTAAACGCAGTCTTAACTCAGAAGTGTCTAAAAAAAATCGACGCTCTTTCAATTAATGTCAGTTGAGATAAATTACAAACCCCAACCTTGCCGTGAATCACACGAGTGAACGTTAAGTCTGAATAAACCGAGATCTGCTGTACACTTTTCGCCTATTTGTCATTTCGTACAGAATACCGCTATTACAAGCTATATCAACCAAACAGAGTCTACGTTAAAGCAGTTACCTCAAGCAGTAATTGATGTCCTCCTCGAAAAGGATCGCTAAATACGACTAATGAACACGTTTCGAACTCAACGCCAATCGCTAACTGCAATTGTTACCATCTAACTAACGCTTAACTTGCTATTCGCCGTATTTATCAACGTAGATTGCGCAAGTTCAACGTAACCTTGTACCCAGATTGATTGCACCATCACAAAGTAACATTGTACCCAGATTGTTTGCACCATCATAACGTAACCTTACACCGAGATTGTTTTCATACCATGGCAATAACATAATTGATTTTTCGCTCCAAACACCGTACATCATCCCTCCAGAGTGCACATAAGCTTGCAAAGATTAGATGGCATTTCATATTGACTAAGCTTGTTAAGGGATCGTTTCTTGAGTAAAATTATGACTTTTTCAATCAATTTCAAAAGTTGCTAATGATATCGTAATTGTAAGATCACAGCAATTTCAGAGATACCGGAAATTCTCGTGAAGCAATCTGAGCTGAAAGAAAAAAGCATCGCTTAGGCTAAAAATAACGAATATCATCCATTCCCAATTCATGAAATCCTATCAGCGTTTTCCATGTGTGCATGCAATAGTATGAGTCACAAAAATAGCATTATGTTGTTTCACCCGCCGACGTTTTCTTTAGATACCCCACCTACCGGTCTGTTTGACGAAATTTTCATATTTTGTTATTGTATGAAATGACAGCTAACGAAACTAGAGGCGAACGTCATATACTTACTGTTGGTAGCTTTCTTGAGGAATAAATGACCGCAGAAAACAAAGGAATTAGTTAGTCTGAAGGTTATCTGTTTGTGAGACGTCAGGCGACAATCGAAAATGAAAGTAATTTGTTCCCCTAAGGATGTTTATTCTCTGACGTATGCGTCTATTTTCACAAAAATAATCGTAAGGTCAAAAATGCGCAATGACACGCATATTTTTCCTACCACTACTTCCAAGTTGTTGTGAAAATGTTACTCAAGCGTCAAGGATGTTTAAATCAGACGTTTGAAGAAGAGAACTTAATACAGTCGGGACACGAGCAATATTTTATGCGTTTATTTTTTTTTTTAGAAAATGGAAATGTTGATAATCACGCGAGCGACGATGAGTGACATGACAGATTGTTGACTTGCAAAACAATGTACCTCACGAAACATTCCAACACACCGTAGTATTGCAAAAATGGCCAGTCTGCTGCTGTAGCGTCCCATTTTTGTTGTACATAGACGTATTCAATAAGAAACTTACTGTATTTGCCAATGAATAGGTCATTAAAGGGGGGGAAGATTCTGTAAGGTGAAAAACAAAGAGATGATCAAATTCCCCGGGGTAATTGGGTAAAAGTCTAATGCTCGACCACCGGAATGGACAGTGTGGCAAAATACCCCATTATTTCCTGGGGGAGGAGGTGTCAGTCTCCCATCGTGGTTCTAAAACTGTCAAACAAAGCACGATTCCTTCGCCAGGAACTATCCAATTTCCACCGTTTTAAATGTCGAGTGCTTCGTAGAAGTTATTCTTTCGATTTACCGCTTCAAAATGATTGCTTCGCAGATTGATAAAACTATCCTGAGTCACCTGAGTTTGAGTCACGATGATCGCGTTTATGTTGTTCCCCCTGTGGTACGCTACCGGAAATTTCGGAGATTCCATTACGATAACGTAAGCGTATCAATGACCTCTTCTCAAGTCCCATCGTGTTCTAGAACTGTCAAACAAAGCACGATTCCTTCGCAAGGAATTTTCCAATTTCTACCGTTTTAAAGGTCGAGTGCTTCTTAGAAGTTATTCTTTCAATTTACCATTTCAAAATTGTTTATTTTCCGTTTGAAAACGGCACACTTGAGTCCACAACATGTTAACAATATGGCGCAACCAATTTAATCCAAGATTAATGCATAAATCAAATGATGCTTTGACGTCACACGAGTAGGGTTGAGTGGGTCCCCTCCCTCGCAATATACGCGACAGATATGGATTTTGATTGGCCTGCTTCTGTTGAAGACAATCAGAACAATACACCCCGAGTAGGAGAGGGGTGAGTTTAATGAATAAATTAATGTACCGATTTGAAGCTACGACGAAGAAAAAGAAATCGTCCCGTTTTTAGACACGGTATGCCCCCTCAGGGCATCCCGCGTAATAAACCTATATAAATTCAAATGTAACACAATACGCCCGGTACTGATCGCTACCAGTCACGTTTATTTCGTAACATGAGCTTGGGCCGCCTGTGGATGGAAAGGATCGCATATCGATGTATTGCGTTTACGTTGAAGATAGCGCAAGGGACCCCACAAGGCAAACTGAAGGAGAAGGCTTTTTACGTTTTTCCACGGCGAGATTAGGAAGAAACACGTTGCGAAAATAAATATAAATGAAAACGCTTGCTCTTTTAGAGACACCCCAAAAGTCGGCAGACAAAGAGAAACCCTGTTAATATAGTTAAAACTTTAACATGATACCGGAAACTGTGTACGTACACAATGCACATTGTAAAACGTGTTCCGAAAAGTCTGCTAAAAATATCAATCGCTAAGAGAGGTACATGCCATACTTGTAAAAGCATGCAGGTTAAGAAATTTTGTAGGCAATTATCTTACGCCTTTTGTTTAATTCGGTTCTCAGTTTCGAACTGCAGTACTGCTAAAGAAGCTGTACATTCGGCCGGCTGTGCTGAAACCGATCTGCTTTTTATAACAAATATTTACAACTGATAGCGCAAAAACACTGATATATGGTTTAGGCGAATGTGTCACAAACGGAAATTTGTTTGGAAACTAAGTTGTTGGTATCATTTCTCTGGCTCAGTAGAACATTAAAAAAAAAAGAAGAAGAAGAAACAGACTCCGAAATCTCCTAAGTATGCCGCATGCTCGCATATACGCCCCCCAAAATGTAAGCTCATGTCACTGCACTGCATACAGGTAGCTTACAAATTTCAATAGGTTTCGGGATTAGTTTTGAACCGTAGCTTATGATACAAACTTTGAAAATATGCGCCTCGTGTAAGCGCTGCGAAAAAGGAAATAAATAAGCTTACGTTTATTTGCCTGCGTTCAAAAACATTTTATGGTTCATATCATGCTGTCGACAGGACGGTGAAGCATAGTCTATCAAAATAGGAGCCCATTTTAAATAGCATTTTAAAGTCCGATATTCTGTGATTGCAAAGTAACTTGTTCACCTAATACGATCATTAAAAGAATTATCGGAAATGGAGACTTACCATGTAGAGAGCGTATCTTCCCGCACCACATTTCCTGCTGATATTGCATCTTACACTCCGAATCTGGCGCTGCGCTACCCTCGATTATTATCTTTTGGATATTTAACACTTCAATCTCCTCGACCTGCAATGCAGTAGACCCTCTTCTGTACCAGAGCACAACAGCAAAAGTCATCTACAAGTAGAATCAGGGAAAGTAAGCCGTTGTCGGGCCCGGAAGGGCTTCACTCTGAGACAACTGAAATCAGTATGTATTTCTCTTGCTTGGACACGACAATAATTTGAGACTTTACTTACCTTGCAAGAAGAACACTGAGTATTAACGAAACAGGCGAAATATTTCAAGAACGACCGGCTAGGGTTAGAAAAGAGCGACGAGAAAACGAGCCCAAGTGTTACTCAACGCTCTACCAAATCTGGAAGAATGAATTTGCCGCGCGCAAATGGCGATATCTCCGAGAAGCCCGCGCTTTTTGGTGATTGGCTTAGACAAATAAAGGTGTTTTGTCGCGCAGGCGCAGAACCGCTGACCGCCAACGCTTTGTGATCGTGTGATCCACACATTTGAATTTATATAGGTTTATATGGGAATCCAACGGCTTTGTTCAAAACAGTAGAAATTTGAACGATTTCTCAATAAAATTGACTTACCTTGACTCGTTGTTGCATTCTTTGTTGCTTGTCTGTTTTTCAAGTCGATTGAAAGCGATTTCGAGGAGTCATCGTTTCTGTTGACATCCACTCCTAAGAGAAGGACCTTCTCTTAGGAGTGGATGTCAATAGAAACGATAACTCCTCGAAATCGCTTTCAATCGACTTGAAAAACAGACAAGCAACAAAGAATGCAACAGCGAGTCAAGGTAAGTCAATTTTATTGAGAAATCGTTCAAATTTCTACTGTTTTGAACAAAGCCGTTGGATTCCCATATAAACCGTCATATAAACCTATATAAATTCAAATGTGTGGATCACACGATCACAAAGCGTTGGCGGTCAGCGGTTCTGCGCCTGCGCGAC
>NW_028145789.1:0-30000 GCF_977016875.1 Pavona decussata
ATTTAATGAAAATTAAGTGTCTAATCATCAAGTTTAAATTTTTATATCATTTTAGCCTATCTTTATTGGTTTTGATTATTTATTTATGGGGAGAAGTGAGCTGCTCTCTGCACTGCGCCATGATCCTGCTCACCATAGAGAGAAAGAAATTAGCTGATTCCTAGCTTATTTTGGAAATGAAAATGTAAGAACTTCAAATGGTTTAGCCTAACGTTTTAAAAGCTGCATTCACCTCCGAACGAGTCTATTAGAGGTTAGAGACACTCATCAACAGTCTTGGTATAGTTTGGTTATTGTACACTAAGGCTACAATTTATTAAAACAACAATGTTTTTTGGATTTTACAAAATGACACAAAATCCACGAGACACTTTTCGCTTAAACCAATCCCTCTTTATTGTAAAGCATCATAGAACGGTTTTTTCAATTGAGTGTCAAATTAATTACAATTTTGCTTCGGTTTTTCATCAGCACTATTACATTCTGTAATTGGTTAGCAAACCTGCGCCACTTTTTCAACCAAAACCAAAATCAATCGTGTCTTGCGCGCACACGTTTTTCGCGCTTTACGTCGGTTACATGCATTTTCTTTGAAATCCGATTGGTTGATTGTGTTGTTTACGTGTGTTGCGATTGGCGAAAGTAATTACTTTGATTTTGGTTTTGCGACACTCATTTGAAAACTGCTCTATTTTCTATTCAAATATATGCTTGGGGAATCTAGACTTCCAAAGGTATCTTCTGCATCTTAAAATATAAATTAAACTATGTATTTTAAAAGAAAACGCATTTAAAAATAAGTGCTTAACTTAGTTTTGAATCCACCTGGGACAGGTTGTTAAAATGGTTTGTCATTGTCTTCTTGTTCTTAATTATTCCATTGTCGTTATCGCGATAATGTTTTGTTTAATTTTTTTTGAAATATCGTATCCCGTGAAACTAGTATGTAATTTGTATTCTATACAACTTCTTTTTGTAATTGCAATATACTAGAAATTACTGTAATATAAAAAAAAAAAAAAAAAAAAAAAAAAAGAAAAAGAAATGAATGTATTTAACCAGGAGAAAAGAGCGCAGGGTCATCATGCTGTATGTACAAGGTTTATTGTAGTTTGTGCCCAGATTATCTTTTGCACTGAAATGATTATTAAGTATATATTCTGAAGTTACTTGCTATAGGCTAAAGAATGTAACCGATATACTAGACAAGCAATTTGCGAGGTCTTGAGAATTGCCATGTTTTCAGTTAAGTTGTAAATTGCATCTACGTTATACTATTCCAAAATTGTTAATAATGTTATAACAGAAATATAAATAATTAGTTCAAGTAGAAATATGTTGACTGTAAATATCCCATGCCATGTAATTAAGTGACCACTAGTTTTTTTTTTGTTTGTTTGTTTTTTCCTTTCCAGTCACGTTTTTGCAACTTGTTAATTACCTAGTTATAAATAAGATGATGATGATAATGACGATTATTTTATCAGTTGGCTTGTCCTTCAGAAAGCAGCATTTTGTAAGATCGCTTTCACTAAAGAGCATTACATTATCACTGACAAAGCTATCATCGTCGCACGTTGTATTATTATATTCGCAAAGTTGTATGATTATCTCTTGATTATGAACTTAACATCAGATAAGTAAAAATAAAACTAAACACAAAAAGCAGATGTAGTTTGTCAATTCACCAGCAAGTTAATTTAAGTTGAGTTCATTTCCAATACCTTTTAAGGGACATTAGATTATAACTGACAAAGCCGTCACCGTAACAAGTTGTATTACTATAACTGCAATGTTGTATGATTATCTCTTGATTATGAACTTGACATCAGATAAGTGAAAATAAAGCTAAACACAAAAAGCAGATGTAGTTTGTAAATTGAACAACAAGAGCACGGTATAGCTTACACACAGTTTGAATTTGGGGATTCATAGAGGTTGAAAGTGATAAAATGATTTACTGATCTTAGCAAACTCAGAAACGAAGACTTAGACTAGGACAGATTAGGGAAAGCCACCCCCCCCCCCCCCCCAAAAAAAAAAAAAAAAAAAAAAAAAAATACGACATGTTCAAGGCACATGCAGTTTGCGGCAAGAAGGGCGGGTAGGGCTCGATGGCAAGGACGCTGCAATCCTACAAAGACCATGTGCACCAGGCTAGTACCCTGGGGCATGGCGATATTGAAATTAGTGGTATGGAAAACACCCTGGAACACGATGCGAAATATTCCATTAATTGTGAAGTATTTCGTCACGTGAAACAAATGATTTTCAAAAAACATTTTGTCTCATACATTGTTCGCCTACCTCGCACCGAACCCGTTCATGCTGCTAGAAAAAGTACTCAGTTGGAATCCTAGATCCGATGAAATGAAATGAAAACACCAAAAAGAGAAGAAACAGTCTCTTTCTTTCTTTTTGTTGTTCTTTCGTTCATTGTTCCTTCTCCTCTTTCCGTCCTCCTACCTTTCGTTTTTATTCTTTTAATCTGAAGCCTACTTGCATGAACACCCCGTTAGTCCTTTAAACAGCAATATCAACATGTCCATTCTCCTTACTCCTCTGTGCTTATTTCTTGTGGCCCCACGTAGGGGAATTAATATTTTATCTTTGGTGATTACCTCCTTTATTACACCCATTTTGAAATCCCTGGTGATCCTGGCAATCTGATTGGCTCTCAACAATGCGATTTATTTCCAAATTGCACCATTTTTTGCTCTAAATTGCATCCTTTCTTTAGCCCATCAAAATGGAATTGAAGTAACAAAAATAGAACATTAAAGGAAAAATTTAAGGTTCAGCCTGAGTTGGTTGTGGAGAACTATCCGATCATTTCTTTTATCTTGGAGATTTGTGGCCCGTACGGCGGGAGATTCCTTCCGTATCCAGGGGAGTTGCAATATCTGGTCTCGAGCTCATATTTATACTAAAGGACACTACAAGACGCTTAACCAGACGCCTGCAGCTGTTTTCCCAAGTTCGTCCCACATGGATTATGAGTTTCTTGTACAAAAACGGCGACTCTAGAATAATACGACTTAAAAAGTTAAAATGAAAAAAGAAAAAAATTCCTGAGCTATACCCTGTCTGTGATATTTTCATATTAAAATATTGCAGCTTTTGACTAGTTTTTAGTCTTTTGACTTTTGACTCGCAAATACTGGGCACTAAAATACATAACGCGTTACTCTTCAATTCCTGATCATCATCTGCCTACACCTAAGTAAATCAGTTGTTTCATACCTAGCGGAGGCAATTAATAAACTTTGGCTCAGCAACACTAGATTTGACGTAAACAACTACAGTAATTGCAAAGAATTAAATGTGCCGCGTTCTCAAATGTTAATTAAACTCGTTTCTACTGTCAATTTTATTAGTGCTCAATATACACTTTTTATCTGCTTCTTTTAGCTTCTTCTTTTTCTTCCTTTTATTTAATAGGAAAGCATATTTTCCATAAGGAATTAAGGCATCATGGTGCAAAATGGTCCCGATCGCAGTGCTTTAAAAATCTGAAAATGATTCGGTTGTTAAACGTTTTGCAAGACGTGCTTACAATTATTCCATTTTTGCTGCTTTTGTTTACATAACATGAAAATAATGTAAAAATAATTAGATCCTTAGTTGGTAAAGACAAACAGCGAAAACATTGAGTTAGCCAGTAGTCCGTATCCGGCACCAAAACGCAAACCAAATGCAAATAATTCAAGTTTTATTTTTCCTGAATATCAAGCAGGTTCAATTTATTTCTCAAAAGTAAAAAAAGGAGACTTTTCTAACAAGCACTAATGACCAAAATTAGTTGAACGTCCTCTTGCATGAGAGAATAAAAATAAATTATGAAAAATTAATTGTGGCACTGTAAAGTCCATCTTAGTTTTGTGTGGGTGTTTATAGAGCGTTTTGCAACAAGAAATCTTAAAATTATCAAAGTTTTCTTTTCTTGAGCTAATACAAAAACAAAAAGTTAGTATAATAAAACATCTTAGTCACTAGTGAAAATAATAAAAAAAACAAAAGGTTTTGCAGCCAACACGCTGAGTATGTGGCTAACAACCGACGCGACGTGATAGCTCTGTAGGATGGTAATTTTAATGTCCGTTCTCAGAAGCCAGACATCTTGCGGGGACACTCACTCAATATTTGAAAAAAAAAAAAACATATTTCAAATATCGTTGACTGTTTTTAAAATCCTGTTTTCAACATCCAGCCTTCATAAGCGATTTTTTTGTAGGCTAACACAAGATGATCTGTTCGCATTCTTTAGCGGAATATTAAATTTCAGTCGCATTTTTTTTGTTTGTTTGTTTGTTTGTTTTTTTGTTTTTGTTTTAAAGAGCTCCCTATTCCGTATTTTCTTTTGTCTTTCCGAATTTGCCAGCTGGTTCTATTTTGCTCTCTTTACGAAAGTTTTCGTCCCTTCGTGATCATTTGTTTGACCCATTATCTGTCCTCCAGCCTTCATTGTCAAAGCTTATAAATTTGCAAAGGTATGGAGGAGGGGGTCGGAATCCGACCCCCGGCCACAGAAGACACGTCGATTAGCGCGATGTTTAAAATAATAAAATGGAAAACTTACAGAAAAAATAGCTATAAGACCTACATGATAAAACGAGCAGAGATACAATAAGTAAAAATTGTACAAACGTACAAACAAACTAAAAGAGGTCCTTACGTTGAGGTGCCGAGTTTCTCCGAGATGTTAGGGATTTACCTACAAGATGACTGATTATGATTGCAAGACAAATTGCTAGCATGTCGATTTGTAACAAATATTATTTAATTGATTTACCTTTGTTTGCAGAAAATTTAACCACGAAGTGAAAACTTAGATTTTGTTGACAAAACGTTGCTTGTTAATGTTTGCTGTCTTGCAAGAACTCAATTGTGTTTTGCAGCTGTGTTGACAGGCCCTTTAACTGCGTTTAATAAGCTAAATACTACTTACTGCACAGGATTCTTTTGAGCTCACTTTTTTCGGTCCATGTTCATTATTTCCCTTGGAGTTTTTATTTTCTAATCTACTCCAAATTTGCCTTCCAACAGCGGGAGAAAGAGTATAAATACGACTCGTGGCCGGCGGGAGAGGTGGCATAAACAGCAACCGAATCTTGAAGTGAACTCATCCGCTCCGGTTTGACGAAACGTTGGATTTTTCCTCTTGAAGTGGAACGTTTCGCTCACTTAACGTTGTAAAACGAGCGAAAAAATCAGAAGTGGAATAAAAGGACTGGCTATTCTCAGAAGAGGCGAGTATATCTTATCCATGTGATTTTGTTGACAAATCTTTGCTGGTTTGCAAGATATTGATTTCTTGCACTGTTGACAAAATTCTGCTAATCTTTACAGAGAACAAACACAAGTTGATTTTTAAAGAAAATCTATCGGTATGTTAAAGAGATTATAAAGTTACAATCAATTTGTATGATGACTGAACATTTTTTTCAAAAAAGAAGGTTGGGCTAGGTCAATGTAACTATTTGCATGGAATATTAGAATGATTCCTTGGCAAAGCAAACAACAGCTATTTATATACATGTAAATGTGGTTTCTAGCATAAAACCACTGCTTTACTCTATCTAGTCATACAGTGAATGTCAGCCTTTATTTCATTTTAATTTTAAGTGAAGAATTTTTGAAAGTGAAATTTATTAGTTTTTTTTTATAAGAGGTTGCAAATGTCATTAAATGTTAAGACCCCCAAAAATGCTTGTATTTTCCATTTTAGAGGAGGTTTTAAAGTTGAAAGGGGTGATAGGGGGGAGTGGGCATGGTATTTTACCATAGTTTGCAGGATAGCTCATGAGGGAGGGGGAAGAAAAAAAGTATTAATTTTAGAACATCATTGGGTGGGGAGGGGGGGGGGGGGGGGGGGGGAGGGCTTCCAAAATATGAAAGGGAAAATTTCAAAAATAATCATAGGCCCCCATATGCATAATTATAACCCTTCCCTCAGGAGACCGTTTAAAGATCTGCCACTGCCTGGGCACAAAAGCCATGCACAGAGGGTGTAACCTTTCCTGGTAGATTTAAACCTTGTGTTTTAGCCGTAACAAAAACTAAATTTATGTAAGCTTTTTATTTACCATCGCAGATCATGTCAGATGTGATGAAAACACTGTATGGCCCAAGAATCACTTTGTTAATGGAAGTTTTTGTTGAGGCAGTTCATAAACTTGTAAACTATGCATTCTTGTGTGAAAATTTATGTGCACTTTTCCCATTAAGGGGTAGATTTAGTTGTCTATTAAATTTCTTACCTTTTTATGAATGTTTTATATGATGGCAGGAACCAAATGGAATAGGCCTTACTGAGCATGTAACAGTTTTCATCAGCAGTAAAGATTTTAATTAGTTGGCCAGGTAGGGCTATTGCTCTAGCATGGTGACTGTACAACACAGATTGGCCACTGGATGCCGAGGCCTATGTAGCTGTGTTTATAAGCAACAGAGCACTGTTACTCAATCATTCTTATAAACAGACTTAACAAAAATATGCCGAACAAGGGGCATTCCCTGTATACGTTTCCCATCACTCACCAATAATCTGGAGAGGAGATGGCTGATATTCAGGCCATGTTTAATTCAACCAGACCCTAGCTTCTGTTGATAACTGTGATTACAGGTAAAAAGGTCAATCTTCTTATCAGCCATCTCTTTTAATCGAAAGAAAACTTGCAAACTTGGTAGTAAGTAATGAATTATGAATATTAATATAATACAGTAATTAATAATTTATTTACTTATATAGCGCCCTTTAACATTAGAATATTCAAAGGCTCTTTACAATCCAAAAGATTCAGATATCATTATTATACAAATGTTATACCCCAAGTTAATTGTTTTATTTTACTTACTTTTGATTACCCTACAATAACTGTTTTTTTTTTTTTCCATGGGTTTTGTGACATCAGTGACCAGTGCTACAGTTTTCTATACCTTCTGGTATACCTTTTTTTCAGTAACATAAGGAAAAACACTAATATTATTTTCGTTTTCCATTCTGTCCACTGGGCTTATGTAAAATCTTCTTTATTTATATAAGAACAGTTTAAACCATTGATTGTTTTGAAGAATGAAGTAATAAAATGCTTTTAATTTGCAATATTTCCAGCAAAATATTAGCTGTACATCATTTTGTGAATTCAGAAGAGGACTATTATATGCACAGTCAACTCTCTTTAAGTACTCTTGTACCTTCCTTTTTTTTTTCTCAGAAAAACCAGATGATGAAGTAAAGTAAGAAATATTTTTACAGAAATTATGCTTATTAAATAATATTATTATACATGAACATGGTAGGTATCTTGCTGTGTAAAAATGAATGCGATTTCTCAGATGAGGTGCTACCCATAAGCTGGAGTGATGTCTGAGGCTGCAGCAGGGTAATGTTTAGCAGTCTAATGACTTCTTCAATTGGGATTTTGCTTGTAAGGACTAAAGGTTAATAGGTTGAAGCAAGGCCTGTACTTAAAGTGAGAAACCAGAGAATAAAATTTGCAGTGTAAATTTTTGTGGTGATGAAAACCGCTTAATTTTCTTCTCAGTATTTATTTACCCCAGTAAGGAAATGTGGTCCATGCAAGGTAAAGTGAAACTCTTTGACTTTGGCAGAATTCAAACCCATTACCCCAGGATTTTGATCACTGATGGACCAAAATTAATGTAGTCACTATGGCAATGCGAAATTTAAGTAGTTTCCTTCCCACACAGAAATCTACACTTCAGAGATCGGTAAAGATTTTGACAGGGACAGCTTAGTTTAAAAACTAGGTACAGATGGCCAGGAACTGCAGAAACATTTTTTTGTTGTTGAATAAATTATTTAACTTACGAAATGTATTGCATTCAACAATTACACAGAAAGAACGTACTCCTTACACAGATTGGAGTCGAGATTGTATGGGACAACCAACCTTGATTGCCAAGATTGAAAAGATCTTGGGACATGAATCTGGCACCCCCTGCAGATTTTGTAGGGGCAGATGATATCATCACCAACTTGCCAAAGGAGGGAGAACCTTGGATCGAGGTCAACAAATGCACTCTCTAATCCAGTTTTGATTATTACTAGTTTTCATATACGTATATAAGGTAGCAAAAGGCACAAGTGATAATTGTCATATTGACTTTGCAATAATTATTAAGAATAAGGGCCAGACAATGGCAACTACTGCTGTGGTTTCCCTGAACAAAACAGTATCACTTTGCACTCAAAACAAAAGAATTAATGTTATTGACAGAAAATTATGAAAGGCTCATTTTGTTTCCTATCCCTTCCAAAATAAATGGGAAAATTATACTGCATTCTCACATGTCGATTAAGTTGAGATCGAGAAAGACATCTTGACTCTCTAGAGAGTCAAGTAAATCAATATCAAAGACATGGAACTAAGCACCTAGTTTGAGTTTATACAAAAAGCAAAATAAACAACTTTATGTGTACAAGAATAGCTATCAACCTGGGAAAAACAGAAATTTTTAAAATGAGCTTTTTAATCTAATTTATTGGTATGGTTTTTCAGCCGCTTTGGTCATAAATAGGGTACCAATTTTAGCCATTTTGCCGCCATTTTGGTAATAAATAGGGTATCAGTATTTGCACTTTAGTCTTGAATTTGTTTTTTAATTTTTTGAAGAAGAAGAAGAAGAAAAAGAAGAAGAAGAAGAAGAAGAAGAAGAAGAAGAAGAAGAAGAAGAAGCTACTTCTTCATCATGATGTTTACAGCAACTGTATACGTGCTGCAACGGCTTGTCATGCGCTTAGGTCACGTTCATACATAAATAGGGTATCAAATTTTTGGTCAGGTCATAAAAAGGGTAGGGAAAATCGCAAATTTTGGTCATAAACAGGGTAAGGCTAGGGCTTTGGGAAGCGGGCTGCACACCCCTATCCTTTTTTTGGGGGGGAGTACCCCCCCCCCCCCTCCCCGGGAATATAACCGACCACATGAATTCATATAATGACACTGGCCTACTATTGTCCGTATTAGCTTGCAATTTTAACATTATCTTGATTAAACATCAAAGGTTTCTTTTAGAAAATTGCTCCCCCTAGTCTAGTACAAAGGTGTGCATCCATACATAAACTGACAGATTGACAGAGCCTTTTGCCTTTTGCCTTTCGCCGATACAGCGAGCCCGTTCTACTTTTGACATTAATCACACTAAAAAATTCCCTTCAACCCAACAAATCTGCTCTAGAACGGAACATTTTTCACACAGTCAAGCAGGAAAAATAAGATTAGGCGTGGGAAAACTGCGATCGCCTCCAAATTTGAAAACTTCTGCAAAGTTTCCTAGCGCTTAAAAAGATCCTTGATCCACCACGCTGAATAGATGCACCATCCTAATACAGGAAGACGTCTAAACACTGCCATTTTTATCCAAATCTCTAGAACAAAGTAAAGACAACTAAATTCCCTTATGCGGCCGCCACATTTGTTTACGAAATTAAAGTTCCCGCGTGTGTAGGAAGAATCTGGGTACTAGCAATCTTGGTTCCTACGCGCGGGGGCTCTGGGGACGAGATTGGGGCACCTCATCAGACAATGGTATAAAATGCCCTCTGCTACGATCTGTTACGACAAATCAGCGTTAAATAATTGTGCCCTCTGTATTACATTGTCATTGTTATTGTTATTGTCGATGGGCAGTTTGTTGCATATATACTAAAAGTATATATAACTGCAGAGAGAATGAAGGACTGGTAAGGTTACTTCGTTCATACGATAAGCAGATTTCTATAAATGCTATGAAAAAAAAATGGAGCTCCGCTTTTAGGCTTGGCTAATTATATATATTAGAGAAGTTCCTCATACAGGGGAGCTCACTTGAAGAACGGTTTACCCATAGAACTACGCCAAGTGACTGCAAATTCGTTGAATGATTTTAAGACTAAATTGATTCGCCACAGTCTTAGGTAAGATTTTAAGCACAGCTTCAAAGAAAAAAATAAAAAGGAGATAAACAAGCTTGGTTCTAAGCAACCATTAATAAAAGGACATTCCTGTCAATTAAAGCCCTGGTTAGCATCCTTAGTAATTGCTAGTCCCTTATTCAGCCCATTAAGGTCCAAAAGAAGAAAAGTTGAGTTCTTGACTTGTTGTCAGCAATCCACCTGGCAGTACAGATATCTGATAGTTCCCCTAACTATGGGTTCAATGTTCTTTCATCGGAGACCGAACGTTGATACTTAAAACATCGCTAATAGTAGACAAAGTATTGTGGTGCATATGGAATGAATGGTAAGACGTGGCATATTTGCTAACGTAGGGCATATTTAACAAAAGGAAATGGTTAAGAAGCTTGACAAACTTCTTTGTTCTATGTTTTTGTTAGCATTTTGGGCCCTGACCTGACCACAATCGATTTTGAAATGTGTTAGAGTAATAGCAACGTCCATGTTAATGCAGTGTCAACGTTAAAAAGCAATTAACGGACTGTGCCCGGTAGCGCTCCTTCCAACATCAGTTAGTTAACTTAAATGTCTCTGGAATCTGAACGATGTTATTGCATGCTCAGTACGAAGACAATTTGAACAAAGCAATCTCCAAAACTTCACATTGCCAAGGAAGAAAGAGGGTGGGGGATTTTGAGCTGATAAACTGATTGTAGGATAATGATTCAAGTTGATGCTTCTGGAAATGAGGGTGAGCGTCCTCATTAAACATGATGTGCCACTAGACTCTTATATCAATTGCGATCTCTACATATAGTCTTAGAGATTATAGCCACAGCATAACTGATGACAAAAACGCTTCTTCTTTTCTGGAACGAAGCAAAAGTTAACCTGTGTGCATTAAAAGGTTACGTGGGCTTTTTCGGTTTATGGCACGATGTTACAGTAAAGTGGCACTGATTCTGAAGGCGTACGGTTCTTTAGCCTGCGAGCAAGCACTCGGTTCTTGTTTGTTAACGTTTACTTAGAGACTAGAATTATTTTTGTAAGAGAAATATTCACAGAGTTATAAATTGTTTTGAACATTAAGTGTTGGACTTCTCTAATTCATTCGCCATTCGCAGCGCGTAAGTTTGTAAACACGCTCTAAGTTTAAATTACAGCGCTCACTGAAATATTTCGGGCCACAACCAAAAATCATTTTTTCCTGTATTCTCCGCTTCTTAACGTTTACTTAAAGACTAGATTTTTTTTTCCGTAGGAGAGATATTCACACAGTTATGAATTGTTTTGAACATTTTGTCTTAGGCTTCTCTAATTCATTCGGTATTCTCAGCGCATAATTTTTGTAAACACGCTCTAGCTTTAAATTAAAGCGCTCACTGAAATATTTCGGACCACAACCAACAATTATTTTTCCTGTATTTTCCGTTTGTTGACGTTTACTTAGAGACTAGAATTATTTCTGTAGGATAAATATTCACAGAGTTATGAATTGTTTTGAGCATTTTGTGTTGGGCTTCTCTAATTCATTCGGTATTCTCAGCACATAATTTTTGTAAACACGCTCTAACTTTAAATTAAAGCGCTCACTGAAATATTTCGGCCCACAATCAAACATTATTTTTACTATATTTTCCGTTTGTTGACGTTTACTTAGAGACTAGAATTATTTCTGTAGGATAAACATTCACAGAGTTATGAATTGTTTTGAACATTTTGTGCTGGACTTGTGTAATTCGTTCGCAATTCACAGCGCATAAGTTTTGTAACACACTCTAATTTTAAATTAAAGCGCTTACTGAAATATCTCGGCCCACAACCAAAATTTTTTTTTCCTGTACTCTCCATTTGTTAACGTTTACTTAGAGATTACAATTATTTCTATAGAAGAAATATTCACAGAGTTATTAATTGTTTTGAACATTTTGTGTTGGGCTTCTCTAATTCATTCGCCATTCGCAGCGCATAAGTTTTGTAAACACGCCCTAATTTTAAATTAAAGTGGTCACTGAAATATTTCGGCCCACAATCAAACATTATTTTTCCTGTATTCTCCGTTTATTGACGTTTACTTAGAGACTAGAATTATTTCTGTAGGATAAATATTCACAGAGTTATGAATTGTTTTAAACATTTTGTGCTGGACTTGTGTAATTCGTTCGCAATTCACAGCGCATACGTTTTGTAACACGCTCTAATTTTAAGCGCTCACTGAAATATTTCGGCCACAACCAAACATTATTTTTCTTTTATTTCTTTTCTTGTAACGTTTATTATGAGACTATAGATATTTCTGTACGAGGAATATTTACAAAGTAATAAATTTCTAAATAATTTTTTTTTTTTTTATCCGAGCGGCCAAATTGCACGCGTGGAAACATTACGTCAAATTACGCCCAATTTTCTTTATTGTACGTATTTCAAACTTTACACAAATGCGTTGCAGGCGCGTAGCTAAGGTTTCGATAGGGGTGTTCGTTGAGCCCCAAATATTGTTGAGCGCCGGAGGCGCTCTTACTAGGGAGGTTCGGGGACATGCTCCCCCAGAAATGTTTGAAAATCTAGGTTCCCAGAAACCTCATTTCCTGCATTTTGAGACCCATTTTAGGCAAATCACAACTTTGTTTTACAGCAGCTTTTTAAGCTATATACAACATTTCGACGGCATGATTGTTTCTACTTAAACAAGAACGTTCAATGTACATTCCGCACCTTGTCGACGTCAAGTTCTTATAGCTATTCGATCTGCTGATAGTCATACACCAAGCTAGTAAACTGCATCATTCTTGGGTGTACGCCTTCGAACAAATTGACTATCTCGTCAAGATTGACAGGCATATCATATTTGATATGCATTAGAGCCAGGGCGGACAGCCTACTCTCTCCCAATCGTACACCTCATGTAGTTGTTCAACCTCCACATTGCGCTTATGGAACGTTCACATTCACAAGTGAATGTTCTCAGGCAAACTTGTACGTAATTGCGCGTGAAACTCAACAAGGCTTGAACTATAAAGTTTGAAGTGAATCGCATTCAGAGAACAAAACGTATCGCAAAGCATGCTTTTCTAAGGCTTTTTCGGGCGGATGCGGTTTAACCGCAAGAAAATGAAACGTCATTAAAATTAATCTCCAAGGGTTCTTGACAATTTTTATTTTTACTGAGGATAAGACATAAGGCCTAAAGAACGGGTTTGTATCTCTATTTTTCTTTGGTTCATGTATTTCGACCAGAGGAACTCTATTTAAAAAGTTTTTCTTCCGCCATTATTGATCTTCAAAGGGGGTTCGTTCAAACCCCTCGAACCCCCCCCCCCCCCCCACCTCGTACGCGCCTGCGTTGATAGTTTCTACCAGAGAAATATTTGAGAGAGAGCGTAGTTTTTAATCCAGAAGTGTTTTATGCTCTCGAACGTCATCGGAAATCAGCAATGTGATCTCGCACGATCAACAAGAACAGCTTATGGTTCAAAACATTTTCCGCTGAAGATATATATAACTCAAGACAGGATGAAGCCGAATTTGTAACGTTAATACGTTCATACAATAAGCAGAGTAACATGTATATAAATGCTATTAAAAAGGAATTGTGAAGCTCCGCTTTTAGGCTTGGCTAAATATATATATTATCCTTTTTACTCGAAACTACGTGCAGCGACAAGAGTAAACAGGAAGTCTCAATGCTTTACGTAAAATATGTCACTCAGACAAATATAGCTTACGCGACAGTCATGTCTAAGTTACATTATATATGCACACAATTTACTCACTCACTTCTAACAACTACAATGTTTATCAGACCGGTTTTAAACTAAACATGACCTCCTTTCATAGGTGTTGGTTTCATGACAGCTTTAACTTAACGTGTCTAAAATTTACAACAATTTCCACTAAAACAGAAAATTAGGAGCACAGTGCTCGTTAGACTAACAGGAAGTCTAACTGTACGCTGTTAAAAATAGATAATGTGTTTTATTAAAACTAATGTACGGGGGCTTTACGTTTAAGGTGAGCAAATATAGATAATGAGACGAGCGAAGTCATAAAGGATGTGTTTACCTTTCATTGGCTTAGATGTGACAATTAAACATCTTGGTGACACTGTCATCAAAAACGTCACTTTGCAAGCCAATGTTGGTTTTAACTGCAGAATTAACAAGACAGAGCATTTCTTGGGTTATAACAGGTCACCATAACAAGTGACAGAAATTTCGTGTTCCGTTGCAATATTTTGGGGCTAAACTTTTAAGTTACACAGATCGATGTGAGGCCACTTGAAAGGAGCAATGAATTGTTTTCTATTCTTGGTTTTTATGTCGATGGCGTGTGCAATGTCTACTCCAGTTCGCTCACAAGGTAATAGCTATTTTGGGGGATAAATTTTCTTATATTGACTTTATGTTATAGTATTTTAGTTTACATTATGTTAAAGTTTTTAAGCAGCTCTTTATCAGGTGTCAATGTGAAAGATATTCAAGGCAAAGTCTTACCACGAGGACATCTTTTCAAGGAAAAAACCTTTAATTAGCACCAAAGCGAAAGTTCGATTTCCATCGTTTCCTTTGCCCCCTTCTTCCACTCCCATTCTGTTCGGAAAGTGTTTAGGAAGGTAGCTTGTTTGCGTTCATAGTCTTGATTCAACACCAAATTTCTTAGAAGAAGAAGAACCCCAAGGAGAATTAATATTTTCAAACCTTAGAGCTTAAGAATATTGCGTTTACGGCCGGGTCAATGAGAAAAGATCAATGCAAACTATCCTATCAAAGAGCTGTTTTCGAAAGAAGATTTTAGCACACTTGAAGGTAGAGATAACCGAGGGTCTTTGTGGGTTCTTGTACGCAGTCGTCATGAAATCGCTCTATTAGTGCCACTACAAAATGCCATCAACAGTCTCTGTACTAAGCGTTTCAAGACCATGCTGGAATTCCGGGTGAAATCGACGTCATGATAGGTCGGTACGTTTTCCCAAATACATTCCAAAACTCATCACCATAATAAATGACATCGAACTTTTGTGTTTCGACACAATATTTTAGGGCGGCTAAATTTTAAAGTTGGGAAGAAAAAAAGCGAGTTCCGGTGGACAAAAGGCGATTTATATTTCATTATGTCAGATTTAAAAATTCCTCAATGTTCCTAACGTTAAGTTCGCGACAAATTTTCCCATAACGTTGGGGTTAAAATAGTGCTCGGTTTTAAGAAATGGCGAGAAATTCTATTGCAAACGACGATGGTGACGTTGCTATCAAAATTTAGTTATATAACTGTCTGTTTAAGCGTTTTGTTTGTAAACTTGTATTGACTCATAACATAACAACAGTCATATCTTAAGTGCAACGAATTTCATGAAATTCTCAAAATAATATTTTCAGTGAAAAATACATCCAAGCGATTTTTTACTGAGCCCGGCAGGTGCTTTTGTGAAGTCCAAATATTGATTTTTTTTTTTTTTTTACATTTTTTGGAAGTGTGTATTCTGTCCAACGCATGCAAATACATTACGGCTCCTTCTCGTATAACAGGTGCTTAATATGTAAACTGAAACGGCTTAAATGGTGGAACGTATCCAAGAGACAGTTCAAACTCAGTCTTGAAAGCAAATTAGTGAGCGTCTATGAATACGCGGCACGTTTTTGACCAAATAGAAGTAGAAACTAAAGCGCTGGCTTTAATAGACTTCGATTTAAAAAAAAATCCTGTGGATTATATATCATGAGGGAAAGTTCTATTAACTTTGTTATATTTCATTTTTATTTTTAATGCACTTTACGGGAGCTTGTATTCCGCGCTAGTTTTGTTTTTCACCAAAGGCATTTTTTTGCTTTTTCCGAAAATGTCCATGTCGAGTGCCAGTAATAAACATTTATTCTTTCAAACACATATTAAATTTTCTCTGTAAACCAATTTCTAAAGTCTCATGTTTTTTAAACTGTAGAAAAATTACGATAAAAACCTTTTTTTTAAATATAGCTAGCTAAACGAGAACACTGATGTAGCCCAAGATGACATGTCAGTTATCAATTTTCTAGATTGTCCTTTAAGCGAATAAAATCGCCTAGCCAGGGAGGCGTAAACACGATAGGTCAAGGATGGCATCTCGTTACCATAGCAACAGACTTTTTTTATCGTTACAGTTGAAACATTTTCTGTTTAGTCAAATTGGGGACACAGTTTATAGTCATTCATGCATTCAACTTTTTGGCCATAATAACAGAGATTCTCCAAATCCAAGATTCTGGACGAAAGATAAAATATCCTAAAAGTCACATGCGTTTTCATATTCTTTAACTTTGAATACAAACACTTGAAGATGTTTAATGCAAACATCCACTTTATTATTTGATCTTCCATGTTTACCTTCTTTAAATGTTTCGCCCTTAAAATTTAGCTCATTTAGAAGTATCTTTACAATCTAAAGTGATCTCAGATGTGGTGGCGTTATTGATTACCAGAGTAAAGTTGTAGACAACCGTCTCCAAAGGAGAACGCTCGTGAACAGCACATGTTAGTGTTTTAATGAAAAGAACATTGAAGAATATAACAGAGGAAGAAGGGAGAGAAAAAGCAGAAAATTATTTACAAAATGGACTTTATTTAGCTGTTTAACTGCTTTACCCGTTTCGAGATTGGGCGCACATATATTCTTAATCGACTAAGTGAAATTTAACATTTAATGTTTCATTCATTTTTTTTTTTTTTCAAAGTAAGTCCAACTTTCGAGTCAAGCCTTCATTTTTGACTTTCATATTCTTGACCTCTTCACCAAAGTGAGAGCAAACTTATTTGTAGATATCAGCCTCTTAACTATTGACCATCACCGTGCATAGCAAGTTTTTAGGAATAATTTTCGCTTTCTATTCCTTTAGAAGAATTTCGTTCCATGGAGTTTCCAGCTCCCTTCTTCTTTGCGAACAAACGTTTAACGAATTACACAATAAAAGTCATTGGCATCCTGGACATGGATCTCTGTGAGCTGATGTGTTACCAGCAGCCCAACTGCGTGAGTTATAACTTTAAAAAGAAGCCAGAAAACGGAGAAGCAAAATACAGATGTGAGTTGAATAACTCCACTCATTTGGAGCACGACAGCGAGTTTAAAGATGATCCATCTTACGTCTATAAAGGAGCACAGGTGAGGGTAACAGAAACTTTCTCCCCAAGTCAAATCTTACCTATTTAGAGTATTTAAAAGAAAGTCCCGTTATGAGCATTTCAAATTAAATCTAAGGTGTTTGGACTACAAGGAGGCCTTTATTTTTCTTAGGGATAGTAAAGCGGCCTAGCCACACGGACGCGCGCGAGAATTGCCTCCCGCTGTAAAGTTGCAATTTGCCGAATCTGATGGAGGCTCTTCTTTCGTGTCTTTAAGGGTACCAGATTTGAAAACGATGACCATTCCTACTAAAGTTTTGAAGCAATACTTTCAGTCCAGTGAAGCAGTCCATGTGCTACTCAATTCGTTATATGTTTTTTTTTTTAAGGGGAAAGACAAACTCTCGTGATTAGTCTTATAATAAGCTGGAAGGAGGTATGAAGCAACAAAAGGCTGATACTTTGCACGTAGTGAAGCGCGAAAATCCCAGATGTTTGAGCAAATGAGCCTCTAATGCCAATGTCTTTCTTTTTTTCCACTCATCATACCATTATTTGAAACTGCTGGCCTTGAGAACCAGTATACAATACCGTGGATCGATTTTTTCCTCTCATTTGACTAGTGCAAAAATTTTTACCCCGCTTGACAAGTTATCAATCAACTTCAACCAGTAATATCTTTCTTCACTTTCTACATTTTTTTAAGAACGCATGTGGAAAGAATCTATGCAAGAACAACGGAATTTGCCAGTCGGGTTTTACAGACAAAGGATATCGTTGTGTTTGTCAATTGGGATTTGAGGGTCATCATTGTGATGGTAAGGATGTTGAATTTAAAAGTCTTATATTAGTAAAAATAATATTTGATTTTAAAATCTAACCTACAGCGAGCTGCATTTGACCGGTTCCTAATAGGTATTAATTCAAGTCGGGTCACTGTGACTAACATGTGCATGTACTCGATTTGCAGCAAAATTCGGTCCAAATAGAATGAAGCAAGCCAAGTGCTGTTAAGGCACCGGTATATATTTCTTACACTCAAGCATTTGGGTACTGTTTTCTTAACGCTACGCTAGTCAACATGAGTGTTTGATTGTATTTAACTTTTTGTGAAAATAAATAATCGTTTCGCCGTTATTTTTACTTTAGCGTTATTTTGGCATTTTTTTTTAATTGAACTAACGTATTTAAGATAACTTTGCCCCTCAACGATGTTTTTAAATCATTCAAATTTTGTGGCTGTCGTATCTCCACAGTCACTTAAATCTGTTCCATTAATACCGATCCCCTGCAATGCAGGCAGGCTTCGATAGCATCAGTTTTTGGTCGAGGAATGTGACAATTGGACACAGAATTTCTAATATTATATGAATGAACATTTGACGTATTTGTCAAACTCTGACATTCCAAGTACAATAATTGCAAATTTCACACATAACTTCAGCTAATTGCTTTATCCTCTGACCTTTCTTGGCTAAGATCATTTAAAGAAACTTCATCGAAACTTATAGTTAGAAAAGATGATAATTCTAGCTTAACTGAGAAAACTCTGCCAATATCGCCCGAAATAAGGCATTTTGCTGACATCTGAGGATTAATGTTTGGATGTACAATATTCCTTCCATTTAAACTTTAACAGCTTTAATGCTGTTGAAGTTAAAGAAGCAATAGAACTTGTGATTCTCCAAATTCACATGTTTTTCAGTGTTTTTTACGTCACGAAGTTGGCACTTAAGTTAATTATTACCAATACTCAGTAAACCTGCCAATCACCCAATGCTATGAAATAAATAATAATGACACGATGAAAATTCCCGGGGAAAAAATTTTCTGACCCCCAGCTTCCACTGTGGTTAGAGCATCCTGCCTAGTAACTGGAAAGTCGAGGGTTCGAGTCCTGCTGATCATGAAGGCTCGGAAATTTTTCTTTTCCCAGGAATCATCGTGTACTCATCATCTATTTCATAATACTCAGTGGTTTCTGATAGAACTTGCAGCGTGGAAATCAAAATCGATAAATGTTTGAAATATATGCTTCTAAACACAAAATACATAACCTTTTTTTAAATTCGAATTTACTGTGCTATTTTAAATAACGTAACAACATGGCGGAAAATTCAAATTTCAAAATATTCTTTCTTTTGAGCGGATAGAAATATCAAAACAATGGTTTAATTTTGAAAAGCTTATGGTTTCATTTCAAATATAGATATCTTAGAGATCGAGAACAAGTTTTGGCATCAATTTTATGACGTAATGTTCCCGCAAAAATTGACAAAACCTGAGGACATAGGAAGGCTACTCTGTTTGGAATTTGTATCAAAACTCAAAAAGTTACAAGTACCTAGTCACTTTTCAGATGTTATATTCCAACCGTAGGTGGTTTTGGATTTGTGGCAATTTTAACCTTGTGACTTAATTAATCCACATCATACCTATTAGACCTATTGTCACTGAAAAGTCCTCTTTAGGGAGTGTCATTAAATTTTGTATTGTTTTGTATTGTATTAACGAAAACAAAGACACAAAGAAAGCAAAATAACAATAATAATAATAATAATAATAATAATAATAATAATAATAATAATAATAGTAATAATAATAATAATGATAATAATAATAATAATAATAATAATAATAATGATAATAATAATAACAACAACAACAACAACAATAATAACAATAATAATAATAATAATAATAATAATAATAATAATAATAATAATACTGTAATAATTATAACAACAATAATAACAGCAACATCAATCATTAAAAGAAAAGTACGGGAAATAAGAATATATTGCTAATATTTTAGCTTAGTACACCGAGATCTTATCTTTTCAGATGTTGATGAATGCAACAGGAATCCGAGCCCTTGCCACGCGAATGCCACTTGTGAAAACACCATAGGATCGCACAAATGCAGTTGTGAAGCTGGTTTTACTGGAGATGGATACTCGTGTGAAGGTATGGATAACTTTTCGTTATCTACAGCTTACATTACTATCTAAAAGTAATTTCTCTACTAAACACGCTTTTGTACGTTTGAGAAGCGCACTTCGTAGTTTTAAAAGCAAGAACACTGATACCTAGGTGTTTTACCGTAACCTCGAGAACGCACCTGCTACAGAGCGCGCTGGCAACAACATGTGGCTATACAAAACAATACAGTGCCTACATTTAGCGTACGCAAAGGGAGCGCAGGGCGTGATGGATTTTTGAGGTAAAAGGTTGATTCAACTAAGGAGGCGTTTACATGATACCAGCGCGACGTTCATTCCGGTTCGAGTCCCTCTTGTGGCTCTGTATTCGTTTATATGATATCAGCACAAAATCTCATACCGGAGCGAGTTCACCCAGTAACTGTACCGGAGCGAGATTTTCATTCTGGTACGAAAACTCATTCTGATGTCATGTAACCGCGACACGGCTGTGCGCTCCAGCATGAAATAACTCTCTTGTGAGTCTAGAACGGATAGCGCATGCACATTCTTCGGTATACAATCCAATTTAGCACCAGGTATTTTATCTGAGAACCGGAAATTGCAAACCTCAAGAAGTCACGTGACCTTGGTCTTGCGGTCGCGTTTGTCTTTTGTGGTTGACGTTTCAACGACAAGAGTCACTGCTAGCGGGAAGTGAAATAAGGCAGAGTTTTTAGACTATTTAATCTTTACAAGCCCTCGTTTACGGATAAAAGCTTGGTTTTTACATGCTTCTTTTCATTATATGATAACTTGACGGCATTCAACGGCGAAATCTTTACAGTATTTATGCAATTTTTACTAAAGGTGTGGGGACGAATGAAAAACAAACGTGGCTGTTGTCTTGCACGTTTTTTATGATTTCAACAAAGGCCATTGATTTAGCAGATTTACTAAAAAAATTTCGAATTTATGCAGTTTTTTAGGAAGAAATAATGCCCATGTATAATAATAAGGACAGTAAAAAAAAAAAAGAACATATTACTCTTGGTTTGAGAGAGACATGCCTCCATTTCGATGGCCGACTGCTGCTAATGATCTAATTCTTGCTACGGAGGTAGCCGCCAGAAGGCCACGTTTGACAACGGATTGGGAGGAAATAGCACGGAGGAGAAATTTATTGAACTAACAGGAAGGGCCTGCGGAGAATGGATGGATCGACTGCTCAATAAATTTCGTTTCTGTGGTTGAAACCAAAAACGTCTTGCTAAATGTCCAAAATGAACTGCACCTCTGACGGCAAACTCTAGACCGCAAACCGCAAACAAACCGCAGTTTGCGGTTTGCGGTTCTCAGAAAAAAAAAAAAAAACTGGTGCAAAATGTCTTTAATAATGGCGTCTCAATCACGTCGGTCGACATGAAGTGTCCTAGTTTTCATGTAAACGCGATATGAACTCATAAAGCCATACAGGTATAAAACTCGTACGGGTGCGAGTTATTACATTTAAACATCTCATTAGTTTGCATTTTAAGGAACAATGTCACGGATATTTTTCTTTATGTTAATTGGTAAAAACTGTTCAAATATTTGACAAACAACTTGTTTGTTTACGTGAAATCGCTCCTACAACACAGGAATGAAAATATTACGAGGTTTTTCACCAAGGAGGCACGAACTATCCACAGCTAAACATAATTAACAGTAGTTTCTGTGAACTAGTAGGCTTACTGTTAACAAATGCCAACCATTATTTTAACGATTCCATTGAAACAAATCGTTTTTTAGCTATTTGTATTGACACCAAAAAATAGGTGACACTGTACTTAGCTAGTTGTCATGAGAAAGTGGCTAGGTCTATATAAGTACCTTAAAACTACAGGATAACCGTTTAGATGGACCGTTAGAGTCCATCATTGGAGCCACGTCTTTCAGAAGTGAATAATGATTTTAATCATTATTCACTTCATTATCATTATCATTAAAAATTACTGTATGTGGTCATCAATCTTTCTCTTCCAGATATAGATGAATGCTCGAAGAGTTCTCCCTGCCCGTTGAATGCCACATGCACTAACACTGAAGGATCATACGAATGCATCTGTCCGGTTGGATATCGATATCTTGGAAATACCTGTAAAGGTAGTTTTTTTGTATGTTTTTTTTTTTTTTATTTTTTTTTTTTATTTTAAGACATTACAATATACAGCTATTTTAATTAACGTTGTCAGATATTAAAGCCTCAAGCTTACCCAACAACACCGAAGGGTAGTATAGGTAGCTTTAAAACTTCACAATTCAGTTGTAATTTCACGGTCGTCACGGAATTACAACCAAATTGGGAAGGTTTAAAGATACTTATACTACCTTTCGGTGTTTTTGGGATAGCTTGACGCTTTAATAGCCGACAACGTTAATTGAAACATTCTGTATACATGTTTGTCTCAAGAGCTCAATTAACTCATCTAGATATACATGTATGTAGACAGCGTTTCTGTCGACGTCACTATTGTCTACCTGGCAGTATAAATGGGGCATCGTGTTGTTGAAATTTAAGTTTAACTTAGTCTATAAACAAGTTTTTATTTTCTTTCTTCGGATAGGCGTTGGGAATTCAAAGAAACCATTGGTGTAAATTAACACATGCAATAATGTGATCAGTGACTCTGTTGATCAATTTTTTAGATATCGATGAATGCACTCAAGGATCTCATGACTGCCTCCCAAGCCTTGCTAACTGCACAAACACTGTTGGGTCATACAACTGTTCTTGTAATCCTGAATACGTAGGAGATGGAAAGAATATCTGCATACCTGAAGGTAAGACTCTACAATTCCTTTACATCATATAAAGTGGATATTATTACGGAACTAGTGATTTTTTTAGTCAAGTAGAGATAATTAATAATTGTTAAATATCCGCTAGCTGATGTTCATTATTCTTATCATCTCTCTGCCTGAGAATTTTTGAAATAGTTCACAAACCAAAGTTCAAGAAGAAACATTTGAAGAACTAAAATGACCATAGGTCAAGTTCCTGCCCAGGAAAAGGTGACAAGTGTTAATTAACCATTTCTTGCATATAACTGGGTTGAGAGATCTAGGAAATCCCTTAACGACTGTTTCCATGAAAACAGTGAGTTTTGTTTCCCTCGACCCGGAATGTTTCCTTTGCTCAGCCTCACCCTATTGGAGCCAGTCATTAGGGCCTTATTGTAAGCCAGCTTAGAGGCGTTCAGTTCAGTGCGGTATGGTTTTTAATCTTGAAGCTATTGCAAGGTCTTATCAGGATTTTGTTGGCAGGTTAATTAAGTCTGATATTTTAATAAAGAATAAACAGAATTTAAGTCAACGTGGTGGCAGAAATGCCTCCAGATGGTGGGGGCTGGGAGGGTTATTCCCCTACAAAAGTGCTGGCGGTGCTCGTCGGAAAACTTCAAAAACATCCCTAAAAGGTACCAGAATGTATTTTTGTGGGTATGGTCTAAAAGGAGGTACCAATTCTAAGACAACAAATCAATTAGCGCTGGTAATTTCAATATTGACAGAGCTGGCCCTTCCAAACAATTTCTTTTTTAAAAGATTTTTTTGAAAATGTTGTCATGAATCTTTATCCTATTTGAGCATCTAACCTTAATGGCACCTAAAATACATACATATTTTATTGGCTCGACCCCACGGGGCTTTCCAGAGTCAATTTAACATTACATAACTAAGTACAAGACAATGATAAAAGAAGATAAAGCTAGTGGATTGACTAAAACAGTCATTAAGAAGTTAAAATGTACCACGACAACTCAATTGGCGCTTTTTTTAGATTTTAGCATCGATCTTACGAGGTACAAATTTACCCGTTACAAGGTACGAATAGTACCGCTGTTATTTTTGTAGGGAAGTTACCCTCCCCTCCCAAGCCATCAACTACAGCCTACACAACGGCCACCACAATCACTCGAGCCACCATTTGTCCAGCCCCCTACTGCCTTCTTTAAGAGGGATGGGGAGTACTCCTGATACTTATCATGAATAATAATAATAATAATAATAATAATAATAATAATAATAATAATAATAATAATAATAATAATAATAATAATAATAATAATAATCGAATATTTATCCAGGATAATCCTTCAGTATAGAATACTGTTATCAACGGGGTCCTGATGACTAAGAATTAAAAACTTACAAATAAGAATAATTAAGAACTGATATGTAAAAAGCAAAACATGCACTAATTTAGAACTACAGTAAAAATTTACAGATAAAAATCGTCCAAGGCTTTCCTGAATAAAAATCTAGAATTAATGCTTCTCAGACTTAAAGGTAAAGAATTAAATGTCGAGGCACCTAAAAACTAAAAACTACGGCGTGCAAAATCTAGTTTGACCTTGGGCAGTTTTGCTGCTTTCCCATTGTTTCTAGTATTTAAAGGGTTATGATTCACTTGTTGAAAATAATTCTTAAAAGGAGAGCATACAGTTCCATTAAGGCAGTCAAATACCAGACAGCATGCTTTCTTTCGTAAAAAGTTGTCAATTGTTAAAAACCGAAGATCACAGTTCTGCGGACTGCTTTTCGGGGAAATGATTTCGCGACTTCGTTTCTCAATGGAGCGGATCATGCGTTTACGGGATTCCGACCAACCTGAAGACTATTATAGCCGCAATACGTAAATATTGGCATAATCATCGACTGGTAAATTCGTTGGGCACTAAAAGTATCAATGTTAGAACGGATGCGCCGTAAAAGGTTCACTCTTCCTGCTGCCTTCTTGTAAATTTTGTGAAAATGCGTTTCGAAATTAAGTGTCGGGTCCAGATGCACGCCGAGGTACTTATAGCTTGTAGTGGTGTTGATGGAAGAACCATTGACCGAGAGGTTGACTTGACGGTCACGAAACAGACTCGACCGTTTACTGGTACCAAACAGCATCACCTCAGTTTTTCCCTTTTTCAGATTAAAGATAAGTTCATTTTCACGAAACCAGGTAGATAGATTATCCAGGTCGTCCTGGGAAAGATTGCCTAGAATCGCATCGATATCACTTGCAGATGTAAAAATCACTGTATCATCAGCATAGGTGATAACCTTACAGTGATGGAGGGGACTATGCACATCATTAAAGAAGATGAGAAAAAGGAGAGGCCCCAGAATGCTTCCTTGAGGAACTCTGGTATAAACAGGGTTTGGTTCGGAATGCACACCATTAAATTGAACGATCTGCTTGCGAAGGAATAGATAATCAGAGAACCATTGTAGTTCCATATCATATACGCCGTAACGGGACAGTTTTCTTAACAGAACAGAATGACTGATTGTATCAAACGCCTTTGATAAGTCAATGAAAACTGCTCCTGTTGCCTTACCACTGTCGGCCTCCTTTCTGATAAGATCAGTGAAGTACGTGACAGCCAGTTCCGTTGAGCGATTCGGACGGAAACCAAACTGGTACTCAAAAAGTAGACTATGACGCTCCAGGTGAGCCATTAGCTGCTTGTAGACTATTTTTTCCAAAATCTTTGATAAGGTAGGGAGAATTGAGATAGGTCTGTAATTGTCTATCTCAGCCAGAGACCCAGATTTGTAAAGGGGAATCACCTTTGCCACTTTCCACTCACTAGGCACAACTCCAGTTTCAAGAGAAAAATTGATAATAAATGTCAAAGGCTTCGTCAAAACAAGAGCTGCGTCTTTGAGCAATCCTGGGGGAAAGTTATCCAACCCAGACGCTTTTTTCCGCTTAAGATTTTTTAGCTCTTTAAGAGTGGCGGTCAGGAAAAATCGAGCAAAATCTGAATTTTCTGGCGAAACTTAGCAGAGTCGATTTTCTTTCATCTTTTGTCCATAATAAGGTTTTACTAAAGTAAGAATCATGGTGTGGCTTAAATTGGCCAGAAACATTTGCGTTTTGAGAAAATCAGGAAAATCGATCGAAGCCTTGTGAACTGAAAAATGATTGAATTTAAAACCGGAAAATCGCCACTTTTAATTGTCTCCGCGTTTGTTTTAAAAGAAGCGTACGAAAATAGGGATTCCATATATCGAAAGACAATCTCTTTCTGATATGATAACCGATGAATTTGTGTTTGTAATGATATCTGGCAAATTTAAACAATTTAAAACCAGCGGCATATTTTTACAGCTGGCGAACTCTGCAATGTAGTGCCAAAGGTCAAGCACACATTTCAGTATGTGGTATGACTCGAAATATTCTCACACTTTGGCTTTCAGTAACAATTGCCTTGATGTACTTCATACCTTATATCAGGCTGGGTTCTCCATTGAGATTTTCACAAAAGGTCGTTAAAGTTGGCTAATTTTTCGACCACGACATCGTTTGGCGGAATCAAATAACTGCCCGTGCAAACAAACCGATGCGACGGGCAAACTGCCAATTACAGCTTCAATGCCTTCAATAATGCTCCTATCTTGCTTTATTAGAAAGATTTCTGTTTTCCCCTCGCTTCCTTTTATCCATTATCGACGGGAAGAGAAGAAATCGAAAAGATTCAGACATGTCTAACAATGTTGCGTGACAGCAAATATGCAAATTAGTTAGATCGTCACTGAGATATGGCAGTAGGCAGTAGGGAAGGGGTGGGGGACGGGTATAATTGCATTAACAGGCCCGTAGTCAGGCTAAAACAACTGGGGTGGGGGAAGCAAATTGGGAACATTAAAAAAGGAGCAGGTATAGTAAGCAAAACAATAACTTTGCACTTGCATCACACTTTTGGTACATTTCTTTTCGACCCTTTGCTGTCATTGTACGGACTACCACGTGAAATTGCCTAACTTGTTCACGTTTGGAGGAGGACGTAAAAAGACGACGACAAATTTCCCTTTCTCTTTTTCCAGTGAACTTGGAATCAGGCAGTAAGAATCTGTCCGCAAGAAGATTGGCCTAAAATTATAAAAAAAAAAAAAAGGTGGGAGCTGGAATTATCGCGATGTTAAAAGAACGCGAATTCTCTTTATGATGTTTTCGAATTCGCTACCATCACCGTCGTCTTATCTAACTCCCTTGGTTCTTATTTCCGATTCACAAGGAAGGACTGCCTTTGCTGCTATTGTATAAATGTTAGCCAAATGTTAGCGGAGGAAACTGTCAGGTAATAAACAATTTATTAAAGGTTGTGAAAAGGCACTCGCAGCGTCAGAATTCAAGATTGAGTGTTGTACATTATTACTGTTTTTTAATAATTTATTTTTTGACACATTGTTTTTTTACACTTCTTAAAATTTTGGTGGGGGGGGGGGGGGATCGCGGCTCGAGCCCTCCTGCCCCTCCCCTTGTAACGGATGCGTTTAACAGTATGGCTTTATATACCAGCTGCATATCTAGAATAACGAACTCTTTGTGACAACTTTTGCGCAAATGACTAATACCCGTAGTTTTTTTATTGAATTTTCTTTTTCGTAGCGACCAGCAACAAAAACCGTCAATGTGAAAGATACACCGGAGGAACAGACTTAAAAACCTACCCTCGCTGATTGAAGTGTAGAGCGAAAATTTACTTCTTCCTAAGACAGAGGGGGAAGGGGGGTGGGGGTGGCTTAATTAGATACATAACCTTATTTCTTTTTAATTCCAGCCTCTTCATTTCACTTAGACCATCATAACCTGCTTCCCTTGTTCTAAAGATTAAAGGACGGTGCATGCAGACCTAAAAATCCTAGCATTAGGCCTCTTTAGGGCGTGGCGAAGGCACAAAGTTCACACTTTCAAGAGCTGGGCCAGTCAGGCTTCTTTTCATTCAATTGAAGAGTTTTCAATACTTTCCTTTAATAGGGATAATAATTCTTTAGCATGGACGTTACACAAGCCTGAAAAGCTCTAACTATGATGTCTTACTTTCCTCAAGAGAAGAACCTTTTAACGAGGTAGTGAACAAAAAGTTGTCCACCACAGTCAGTAGCACTAGAACTAGGGTTCCAAGCACAGAAAAATAAAAATGATAAATAAATAAATAACACTGAAAACTTCACGTGTAATCTAGTTAACGGCTTTCTTCGCATCTGATGAACTGAAAATACATTTGAATACTAATATTTTGTGCTGGAAAAGACCGAATGTGCAAAAAAGTAAAGTGTTACATCAGACGTTTTTACAGTTTATTATACATAAAAGGTAATCGAAATTATCTAAACGCATACCTGGACCAACTGGAAAAAATAGTCCTAGTTTCTTCCATAGCAAATGACACGAATTTTTTCCAAGTCCTCGTTCTAGTTTTGCGACTTTTTGCGCCTGGCTGTCATGGCTCGATACCGGAGGAGAAATTTGACACCTATTTGAACTGACCTCGGCGCCAGCCAATGCCCAGAGACGAACGGTGTCGAAGACAAATCGTCAATTTCAAAAGGTGAAGGAGATAAACATTCTTGTCAGAATAAGTTCAATTTCGGTTTCTACATCAGCTATTGACAAGGAAGACTTGTGACCGGCGATGTTCCTTTTGCACTAGTTTACTTCAGTTGATCTGCTCCTGTCTCTGGGGTCGTAAGAGCAAGGACCTCCGACCAAGGAGCTAAAAGAACACCTCCATGCTTCCATGACAGCACAAGAATATCAAACCAAATTTAAAGTGACAAATTTTCCAGTTTCCGTAATTGAATTTATCTTACTTTTACTTTACTAATTCAATTTACTTTAGTAAACACCAATGCGTGATATTATTAATATTCACTGATAATTGGTGATTTCGGAATTTGTGAAACACAACCCTAACTATTTAGCGAATTAAAAACAGAATAGGAAAGTTTGACCGGTATCCAATTTTTATTTCGGCGAGCATTTTACCATAGCCATAGGGGAGAACTTCAACCCCACAGATTTCCTTTTGATGCGGTTTCATTGGCAATCTGACACCTGAGCGAACTCAAGAAATGGACATCCAGACGCTTACTGGTCCTTACTAGATCGATATGATAAACGAGAAAAATCGGTTCCGAGACCGGACTTTTCCTTATTGTAATTAAAAAGGATGTAAAGATTAAAAGAAATTCGTTTTCATTACGCTTATTTGGTATATGTAAAATTAGTTTGTTTATTGTCACGGTAACGCAACAACGGTTGTTTATTTAGCCGTTGTCGGTATTTTAAACGAATTATGGTGACTTCAAAGCGGTCGTGTGAAGTGCTTAATTCAAAACCCAGGCTGATTTTAATACATTATCAAGAACAACGTTACAGTACTTAAAAGGCAAAGTTTAAGAAAAATCGGTCTTATACCACATAGCCAAAACCATCTTTAAAATTTATCCGTTTTTGCGGGATTTTTCCTGTTTAGAAAAGGGACATTTTCCTAAGCTCTGTTTGCTTTTATTAATAATGGTTAAGTCTAGTTCAAACTCTGCTATAAACGTGCGGTGCTTCCTCTGTCAATACCGAGTATAAAAATACCATGGATCCTCTTTCCTTGCCGACGGAAGAGTCAGTTCAGAATATTAATTTCACACTGCCGTGCGGGTACTTTCGGGATCCTCGCGGGTCAAATTTGTTTATTTCAGTTTTCTCGAATGTTAAGCGCTCCTAGAGAAAACTAAAGGCGTCAAATTTGTTTTCTTCTTAAGGGCTTTTTTGTAGCCAGAAAATGAGCGAAATTGATTCCACGAGTTCTGCCACCAAATGCTTGATATTTTCTGACCGC
The DNA here is from genome assembly GCF_977016875.1 of Pavona decussata. Lineage (NCBI taxonomy): Eukaryota > Metazoa > Cnidaria > Anthozoa > Scleractinia > Agariciidae > Pavona > Pavona decussata. The sequence continues at coordinate 29,577 of NW_028145789.1, forward strand.
CACTCTTAAGAACTTCTGATTCTTTCACAGCTTTAAAACTAAACTGACTTTCCGTAACTTGAATGGAAAGATTTTCTTCAGCAGGATTGCTCCAGACAAAGTCACGAAGCAAGATTGATTTGCTTTTCAGATTTCTAGCAATGGTACTGAAATATTCACAAAAGCTGTTTGCAATGAGGCTTTTGTCAGTTAATTTTAATCCATTTATCACAAACGCTGAACCTTGTTCAGAAGGTAACTTGGTAGGATAGAGTTTCTTGATGGCTGCCCAAAATTTGTCGGGAGACTGTCGGCACAGTCTTTAAGGAGATCTCGGTTATATCTGCTTTTACACTTGTTAACAAGGCCAGAGACTCTGTTGCGTTGCCGCTTATAAGAAGACCAATCGTTTTCGTGATTAGTCCGTCGGGCTTTCTGAAGCAAA